>NW_011494772.1:3584022-3598287 GCF_000754665.1 Bison bison bison | reverse complement strand
TTCCTAATGTTGAGCTTTAAGCCAACTTTTTCACTCTCCTCTTTCACTTTCATCAAGAGACTCTTTAGTTCTTCACTTTCTGCCATAAGGGTGGTGTCATCTGCATATCTGAGGTTATTGATATTTCTCCCAGCAATCTTGATTCCAGCTTGTGCTTCCTCCAGCCCAGCACTTCTCATGATGTACTCTGCATATAAGTTAAATAAGCAGGGTGACAGTATACAGCCTTGACATACTCCTTTTCCTATTTGGAACCAGTCTGTTGTTCCATGTCCAGTTCTAACTGTTGCTTCCTGACCTGCATACAGGTTTCTCAAGAGGCAGGTCAGGTGCTCTGGTAGTCCCATCTCTTTCAGAATTTTCCACAGTTTATTGTGATCCACACAGTCAAAGGCTTTGGCATAGTCAATAAAATAGAAATAGATGTTTTTCTGGAACTCTCTAGTTTTTTCCATGATCCAGCAGATGTTGGCAATTTGATCTCTGGGTCCTCTGCCTTTTCTAAAACCAGTTTGAACACATGGAGTTCACGGTTCAAGTACTGTTCAAGTCTGGCTTGGAGAATTTTGAGCATTACTTTACTAGCATGTGTGATGAGTGCAATTGTGTGGTAGTCTGAACATTCTTTCTCACTGCCTTTATTTGGGATTGGAATGAAAACTGACAGTTTCCAGTCCTGTAGCCACTGCTGAGTTTTCCGAATTTGCTGACATTTTGAGCATAGCACTTTTACAGCATCATCTTTCAGGATTTGAAATAGCTCAACTGAAATTCCATCACCTCCACTAGCTTTATTTGTAGTGATGCTTCCTAAGGCCCACTTGACTTCACATTCCAGGATGTCTGGCTCTAGGTGACTGATCACACCATTGTGATTATCTGGGTCTGGAAGATCATTTTTGTACGTTCTTCTGTATGTTCTTGCCACTTCTTCTTAATATAGTCTGCTTCTGTTAGGTCCATACCATTTCTGTCCTTTTTTTTTTTTTTAATTGTTATTTATTTATTTATTTTTTAAATTTCATTTTATTTTTAAACTTTACATAATTGTATTAGTTTTGCCAAATATCAAAATGAATCCTTGAGCCCATCTTTGCATGAAATGTTCCCTTGGTATCCCAACTTTTCTTGAAGAGATCTCTAGTCTTTCTCATTCTATTGTTATCCTCTATTTCTTTGCACTAATCACTGAGGAAGGCTTTCTTATATCTCTTTGCTATTTTTTGGAACTCTGCATCAAATGGGTATATCTTTCCTTTTCTCCTTTCCTTTTTCTTCTCTGCTTTTCACAGCTATTTGTAAGGCCTTCTCAGACAGCCATTTTGGGTTTTTTGCATTTCTTTTTCTTGGGGATGATCTTGATCCCTCTCCCCTGTACAGTGTCACAAACCTCCATCCATAGTTAATCAGGCACTCTGTCCATCAGATCTAGTCCCTTAAATCTATTTCTCACTTTCACTGTATAATCATTAAGGATTTAATTTAGGTCATAACTGAGCAGTCTAGTGGTTTTCCCTACTTTCTTCAATTTAAGTCTGAATTTGGCAATAAGGTGTTCATGATCTGAACCACAGTCAGCTCCCAGTCTTGTTTTTGATAACTGTATAGAGCTTCTCCATCTTTGGCTGCAAAGAATATAATCAATCTGATTTCGGTGTTGACCAACCATTCAATATCATGGTAATTCAAGTCTATGCTCTGACCAGCAATGCTGAAGAAGCTGAAGCTGAATGGTTCTATGAAGACCTATAAGACCTTCTAGAACTAACACCCAAAAAAGATGTCCTTTTCATTATAGGGCACTGGAATGCAAAAGTAGGAAGTCGAGAAACACCTGGAGTAACAGGCAAATTTGGCCTTGGAGTACAGAATGAAGCAGGGCAAAGGCTAATAGAGTTTTGCCAAGAGATTGCACTGGTCGTAACAAACACCCTCTTCCAACAACACAAGAAAAGATGCTATACGTGGACATCACCAGATGGTCAACGGCAAAATCTCTTTTATTAGTCTCACTAAAAAAAAGGAAAGGCGGGGGGACATTATAGAGTCTAGCTATATGATCTTTTGCTTGAGGTTTTAGAGCTCTAACGATTCAAGGTGAGAGGCCAAAACTATGGATATAATACCAGGAAAACAAGGCAATTGGAGAATTCAAGGGAATAAGAGAGACCCCCCACACCCAACTTCCTGGGCAGTGGTTGGATATAACTGTTGTACATATGATGGATCTGACAAAGTTACACACAAATAGCTACATAAATTGTGAGCTATAAATTGTTATATTTGTGTGTGATTATGTAAAAATTATAACTTCTTTCATTAAGTCAAAAAATAAAAACAAAAACTGAGATCTAATTTGAACACCAGCATCCAAAGTCAAAAAAATGTTCATCTTCCAAAATGATGATTCATTATGACAAACAGTGGCTCGTGTGGAAATATTCACTCCCACACCATTGAGATTTTACTTTCTATGCTGAAAAGGTGACTCAGGTTATCTAAGCTGTCCCCTGTGGCTTAGCTGGTAAAGAATCCACCTGCAATGCAGGAGACCTGGGTTCAATCCCTGGGTTGGGAAGATCCCCTGGAGAACATAAGGCTACCCAGTCCAGTATTCTGGCCTGGAGAATTCCATGGACTGTATAGTCCATGGGGTCGCAAAGAGTTAGACAGGACTGGGTGACTTTCACTTTCACTTTCTTTCTAGAGTCACACAAGTTTTAAGCAGTCTAATCAATGCTAGTACTCTATGTTTCTGATTGCTCGTTTGAAGGTCTTTTATTCTGTTCCCTTATTTTTTAGCAGTTAGCTGAGTAATTCTACCAAGGTTCTAATCTATACCATTTCTGAAGATTTCTAAGAAGTAATGTTATATAACTATATTTATAGTATTAAATGTCAATACTATAAATATAAATGACTTAGCCAATTTACATAAAATATCTTTGATGATTTCTGTGAATTATGTCATTGTTTCAGTTTTGACATTACTGTGCCAAGTTATCTTTACTTCTTCTCAGTGTATTTATCCTTTTCCTTGCACATTCTAGGACTACCAAATAATTACTTTCCTGTGATTGCCTGTAACAAATAATCATAAAGTGGGTGGTTTCAAAGAATAGCACTTAGTTCTATCACATTTCTGGAGGCAAGAGCTTCTAAATCAAGGCGTGGGCAGAACTGCACCCTCTTTGTAGACTCTAGTGGAAAGCTTTCATTTCTTCTACAAGCTTCTGATATCTGTCTCAATATTTCTCGGCATTCCTTGGGTTGGGAGCACATCACTCCACACTGTAGAGTCATGGACCAACTAGTGATATATGCTAAAAATATTTTTAAAAGATTTGACAAATCATGGAGATAAATATTAGATCTCAGACCACAACACCAGCCTTCTAAGCTCCTGCCTGGAAAACATTTAGCTACATTGTGTTATTGACATATTGCTTTAGCATCTTGAAACATGCATTTAGTACACTTCAATTCTATTTTATAAAAATTCATTGAGTGTCTAGTATGTGTGTTGTAACAATAGACATTAAGAAAATACCAGAAAGGTGTTTTTCAGTACACATATTCAGTAACTTCATCCTAACTGTGGAGTTATTTGATAAAGACCCAATCTATGAAACTGTTGATTATATCTGAAAGCATTTAATTCCAACAGAGCTTGAGGAAGGAGAAGCCCTTTAGGAAGAAACTATAAATCAGTAAAGTCAAATGCAATAAACAAGTAGTATGATGAAAGTAGAATAATTGTAAACACATTTAATAAGCAGAATAAACACAAGGAGGAAATTGTTAAGGAATTCTTAATGATTCATGTTGATAGAATGCCTAAATAACAAAGTAGACAATTAATCAAAGACAAGGGAAAATTAATGTTTGTGATTTGTGAAACAGAATTGAAAGTCTAGTAAGAAGGTGGAATGGCCACATAAAAGAGAAAAAAAAATATTGAATAACTATGGTTTTTCGTAAAACAAAAAGTTGATAGACTGCAGAAAATCTCTAGGTCAAAGCAACTGATTTCTAGCCACTAAATCCAAGATAATTATTTAAAATTACCTGGTCGCTTAAAAAACAAAACCTAAATGCAAGGCATAGTAAAGAATTGTGACTTTACACAACGTAAGCAATTACACTGTAACATTTGTAACATTCATCTGGCCCTCCATTAGGTTTAAGTTTGTATGGACTAAAAGTTCTGCTCAGACCCTGGCACAGAATAACTACGATCTGAGGGAAAGACTTTCTTTACCCCTTCATTCACTGTTGTATAAATTTCCTCTCCTATAATATTGTATTTTATACACAATCATATTGTATAAATATATCTATACTCCTTTTGTATTGAGATAGAGCCAAATAAAAATAAAATCGTCGTCTATAATTTGTCTGTTGAGGGGCCTCTCTTTGACTTGTTTCTTGCTCTCCCAGATTCTTTTTCTGATAGAGGAACCCTTCTCACTGTTGAACTACCTGTTGTTAAATGGAAATATTGGTGTCACATTTCTTCAGTGTCCATGAATTAGAGCTTCCAGGGTTTAGCTGGAGAATACAGGCTGGTGGACAGTGGGGGCATCGGTCTTTGCTTCCCTTATTATTATTTCATTTTCTTCAGACTTGTTTCTGCAAAGGAGGCATGGGCTTTTGTTGTGTATTAATTACTTTACTTAACCTCCAATATCATAGGAATCATAAATATGTTCCAAATCTAGTCCATTGTTCCCTCCGAAATAGCAAACAAGGAGACACTGTTCACATTTACCCCATCATCAACCAGAGACTCATGACCTATTCCATTCCCTACTTTCATGCTTCCTTGTTGAGAATTTAGCTGAATTTCTCCACAATGTTGCTGCTTCAGCATCAGTTTTGTGTGGCCGAGTGGTTGCAGGGGCCTTCAGCTAACACTGAAAGTGAAAGTGAAAGTGAAGTTGCTCAGTTGTGTCCGACTCTTTGCAACCCTGCGGACAGTAGCCTACTAGGCTCCACAGTCCATAGGATTTTCCAGGCAAGAATACTGGAGTGGGCCGCCATATCCTTCTCCAGGGGATCTTCCCAACCCAGGGATCAAACGCGGGTCTTCTGCATTGCAGACAGACACTTTACTATCTGAGCCACCAGGGAAGCCCTCGGCTAACATTAGACCCTCTTATAAGTTCATGTCCTCGATAGCAGGTAAATATAAGCTCCTTGTACAACTCCCCAACTGCTCTTGTGAAAAGAATTTTCCTATACCTCCCAGGGCTTTCCCCTTGAGCCTCCCTTGGATAAGACTCCCTAGACCCCAAAGCTTCCCAAAACACATTTCCTTTTGATTAAAACTAATATTCAGCCTTAGTCTGGAGCTCCTACTCCACCTAAGGATGCTTTTCCCCACTTTCCTGCTTAAGCTCAGCTCTGACTGAACTCTGCCGACTTCCCCATGTGGCCCCTTGAGGCATATTATGTACCTCCTCCATGACCTGTGTGTGATAAATCTTTCTGTTACCTGTGAGTAATAATCCTTTCCCTTTCAGTCTTTTGTTGAATGGTGATTCACTATCCAACACTGAGACCTAAGTCCTTTCTCTACATATGTTAATTTAACAAAGTCACACTTCTTTATTCCATTCTAATCATCATCGTATTCTATAAGTTCTTTCTTGGGCACAGTTTTGTCTTGAACATGTGATAAATGTCTAAAATCATCTGTAAGTCTTGAGAATGTCTAGCTTGTCTTTTTGTCTTCAGTCTCTGTCCTACAAACAGACATCAAAAATATTCCTCAAACTCCAATTCTTTATCATCAAGTTAACTACTTTTCTTTAAGCTGTTGTAGTACTTTCTGTATAATTCCTGAAAAGCCTAAACTGAAGTCTATTTCAAATATTATAATGTTATGGTATCCAGCTACTAGTGATAATTTTTCTATATCCTGTCAAAAGAAATAAATGTTCTCTTGTCTCTGCATTCCATACCACCCCATGAATGTATTGTTTCACGAATCACACTGTATTATCAGTGTTTGTTTATATGTCTATCTCTGCCATCAAACTAAGAACTCTTTGAAAGTTAAGGACAAGTCTTATTCATTTTTTTGTTCCCGTGACCCAGATGCCTTCCTAACAAGTCATTCAATTCTAAAAAGTCATTTGAACGATTAGGCAAAAGCTGGCTGAGGGCATATTCTAACAGTGCTTTTCTGACTGAGATATTAGCCTATGCTACTTAATCTCTAGCACTTTAGAACACTCCCTTCTTTATAGTGTTTGCAAAACCTTGAAAAGATGAGCTGACATCTCAAGGTCACCATTGGTGATGGGACAGAGCTTGATCCTGGGTCTCTACACTTCTTAAAAATCGTCTTCTGTGTGCTCTCCTCTGGTCTTATAAGCAACACATCCTCTTAAGAAAAATTCTTACATTTTAAAATTAATTTCTTAAACTTCTTACATATATTAATTTTGTATTTCTGTACAACACTTGTCTCAGAATGTTATAGATAAGTATTTTAAGTTGTTCCTTATACATTAAATATAAGTAACCTTCTTTCAAATGTGTTTCATTTGGGGGAAGACAAGCATAAAGCTCATGTCTGGTAGAATGTTTTTCTACTGAAATGAAAGGCTATTTGGACAGACTGATGGATACAATTGAATACCCACCTTCAGACCAAATTTGAAAATACAAAGTTATGTTTTTTAAACAGGTACAAGGGATTCTGAAATGAAAGAACAAGATGAAGCAAAGTAGGGGTGGGAAGACCTCTCAAATGAGGAAAACTAAGAGAATATGGCAAGTTAGAAGAGGGAAAACAAGAGAAGGTTTTACAATTTTTTCCCGTACTCGGTTCTTAGGAAATCCACAGCCCTTAGGGTAACTCAGACAACTGATACTAAGCTAATCGATGCTTTCTCTCCCCTTGCCAAAGTAACTGGTTCAGAGACAGCACATGATCCAAACTAGAACAATAAGAACCAATATTAGGACTTTTGTGTGAGCAATCAAAGTGGTAAGAGTCTCATTTGATGCACTGTATGTTAAAATGATGTAAAATTAAAGCTGACAGGTACTAAAACAAGCAGGCTTAGTGATAGGCCACATTAGAGGACGTAGAACCGAAAAACTGGTGATGTCTTTGAAGCTTTAGGTCAAGAAATCTAAGTGTACCTGAATTTGAACTATTAAGTTAAATGGATATCCTATTTATTATTATTATTACTGTCAGGTTACATATTCTAATAATTTTAATTAATGCTGTATAATTCACATGCCCTGGGACAAAAGCAGCCCCTCAGGACCACATATTGGTAGAGAAGGACACAGCGCAACATGAGAGAAAGAGATAGACATGATATCAAAGAATTATGCCTAAATTTTTGTATGAAACTATATGAAACATGTATGGAAAGAATCTCAAACTAGTACTAATGATAAGCACCAGAGTTCTGAAAATAGGAATTTAATAAATGCTGCTTCTCTTCTTTCTCTTAAAATATGGCCCCTTAATGAACTAGAAGCACCTAATGATAAAGTAAAGGAAGGCTGTTCCCCATGCCCTTGCTGCATTCATGTATTTAATGAATTACCTGGGTGATCTAAGGCCGAGCTTTCCAACTGCGATGCACCACTTGCTGTGAACAGATTACAGATGAGGTGAAATACTGATCATTTTAGTCCTTGAGGTGTGTTTTAGTTACGATATTGCTAGAAGCTGTTAACAAGCTTCAACATTCCATTGGCATGTTTAAGTATATAAGCAAATATATATGTTTCAATATATTTGTGATATATATTATATAATAAACACTCTTGTCATTTATTTCTTGCTTATCTTACTGTCAAAAGCTAATTTTCTGGTCAGCAGTAGTCTGCAAGTAGCTTTTCTACGTGGAGTGTCTTAGCTGACACAGCTCTCCTCACCTTGGGCTCTGCCACATGTTTTTAACTACTTTTACTATAAAGGCCATATATTATCTCGATTTACATTCCATTGGTGAGAATTAGTCTCACAACACCATACATGGATACAAAAAATCCTAGGATATATATAGTCCCTAGCTGGGGAGATGCTTTCCAGAGACAAGTACCCTATAGAAAAGAAAATGCAGATTTTAAGTTAGCCAGTGTTGTCACATGGACTTGAGCCACTTGCCCATTATTTCCAGCCATTAGCAAACATACTCATTTACACAACTTTACCACTTACATAATATGTGTGCTGTACTGTAGAGATATTTGAGAAGCATCAATCTATGGCACCTGTTTGGTACCAAGGGACTTGAAATTCTGCTTGGGCATCCTCAATCCTCTAAATTCTCCAGGCACCAAATAATTGTGGATTAGGCCCAACTCCATTTATGACATTTCATTTTGCTCCTTTTGCCATGGGTAAACCTGGTAACACCCTGGTTTCCTTCCTTCCTCCGCTTGCTTCTGCCCATTAACTACTTCATGCTACCCATTTCCTTTTATCTTTAGCTATTCCGGAGCTCTGATCTTCTCCATCAAAGTGAATTGCCATTTATCTTAGCATGGAAACTCTCAGCCTCTTAACAGGAAGACCAATGAGAATGATATAAATCTTCAGATATGAAATAAAGAAATTATGAATCCAAGTTTAATGTCAAAATTATTCATTTTTATCATTGAAGTAGTAGCATTGGAAGGGATAAATTTCTGTAAAAGATTCCTTTATAGACACCTCTCCTATGAAAATTAATTAAAATTCTTCTCTTTATATCTTTCTCAGTTTACATATATTAATAGTGTTAGTTGTGTCCAACTCTGTGACTCCATGGACTGTAGTCTGCCAGGCTACTCTGTCCACGGACTTCTCCAAGCCAGAATACTAGAGTGGGTTGCCATTCCTTTCTCCATGGGATCTTCCTGATCCAGGGATTGAACCCAGGTCTCCCACATTGCAGGTAGATTCTTTACTGTCTGAACACCAGGGAAGCCCTTAAATATATTATGCTAAATATTTCCTTTGTGCAAAAGAATAAACACATAATGTGTCCTATTGTGTGTATTGGCTAGATTTCTCCTAGAACAAATAAACCTACAATTTTTGTGGCTAAACACATTATAGATAACTTTCTGTTCAGGCACAATCTAATACTTTGTGTTCCTTATTACAAGAGGAGGAAAAAGCTTCATCCCCAGTCCTTTCATTCAGGAATTCAGACCTCAGATACTGGATCATCTTCAGAGCTTCCAAGATCATTCTGAGCATCTTTATCCAACAAGAGACGACAAGAGAAGGAGGAACTTGGAAGATCTCACCTGGGAGTATTTGGGGACCAGACATGGAAGGTCACATGTCACTTCTACCCTTCAGCTGAGTCCTTCAACCACACTTAACTGCAGAGAAGTGTGGAAATGTGGTTTTGCATACAGCTGGTGAATTTGCCACACTATGACAGTTGGCCTTTAACCTTAAAGAAAAAAAAAAAAAAAACTTTCCTATCCCTTTTTCTTTTCTCGTATATTAAATTCAGGCTTCAGCTTCTTTAGTCCAGCATCAATTCCCACCTCAATTTTATCAAATTAATTTCTTATTATACCCTGCAAAGACCTTCCTTTTCTTCCAAACTAATTTACTTTCTGCTCACCAGTCCTATTACTATGCTTTTCATAGGTCATTTCAATTTACTTCATCTGAATATACTTCCTTCATTTTCTTTCAGCACCTAAAATCCCTGTATCCTTAAAAACATGACTTTAATCTTATCTAGAAGATTTTTCAGGAATTCATCTTGAAAGCTATATCCTTGACTATATTCATACATATGGATCCCCCAGTAATAGAATACTTTCTTCTCTCTCTTCTCTCATCGTATTTGTGGAAACCTTAGAAAGAGTAGGAGTTGGGAGTGTAAATTCATAAACAAGCTCTATAATCTGTTATGTAGTATAGGAATGGAACCCTGTACTAACACTGGTTTGTTGAAACAGTATTCTCTTCCTCCAATGCCTATAAACTTATTCAGAAGCTAATACAACATGTAATCCTAGAATTTGAATCAGTCTGTTGTTCCATGTCCAGTTCTAACTGTTGAATCTTGACCTGCATGCAGGTTTCACAGGAGACAGGTAAGGTGGTCTGGTATTCCCATCTCTTTAAGAATTTTCCACAGTTTGTTGTGATCCATACAAAGGCTTTAGCGTAGTCAATGAAACAGATGTTTTTCTGGAATTCCCTTGCTTTTTCTATGATCCAGTGGATGTTGGCAATTTGACCTCTGGTTCCTCTGTCTTTTCTAAATCCAGGTTTAATATCTGAAAGTTCTTGGTTCTGCTAGCATGTGAAATGAGTACAATTGTGTGGTAGTTTGAATACTGCAGAGGCATGGGTCTGCAGTGACCTGTCATAAGGACAGGGGCTCAGGCTGCAGCAGACCTGGGAGGTACAGCATGTGGAATAAGTCCTGTTGGAGGAGGTTGCATTAGCTCCACTGTAGAGCCTTTGAGCAGATAACCCACAAAACACAGAACAATTATACCAAAGAAGTTCTCACACTGTTGCAACAATTCTAGGGCCCACAACAGATTTCCCAACCTGAGGATCCGGAAAGGGATCCAGCCAGTTCCTCCCATCAGGAAGCTTCCACAAACCTCTTATCCTCATCCATCAGAGGTCAGACAGAATGAAAATCACAGTCAGAGAAAACTAAATAAACTGATCACATGGATTACAACCTTGTCTAACTCAATGAAACTATGAGCCATGCTGTGTAGGCCTACCCAAGACAGACAGGTCATGGTGGTGAGTTCTGGCAAAACGTAGTCCACTTGTGAAGGGAATGGCAAACCAGTTCAGCATTCTTGCCCAGAGAACCCCATGAACAGTATGAAAAAAAACAACAGTATGAAACAATAAATAAACATTGAAAAGGAATAATGTACAACAAGTAGCTTAGAGCTCAGATAAAGGAGAGATGACATAAGTAATGGTAATAAGGAAAACTCAAGAGGAATGAGGATAACGAGGCAGTCTCGGTAATACAGCACTACCGTGTGTTCATTTGTTTTGAGGAACATAGATTTCTTCTTGTAAAAAAGTGGAGAATAAAATGGGATTATTAAAACTAGGCCATAATGCAGGAGACACAAGTGATGCAGGTTTGATCCCTGGGTGGGGAAAATCTCCAGGAGGAGGGCATGGCAACTCACTCCATTATTATTGCTGGAGAATCCCATGGACAGAGGAGCCTGTCAGGCTATAGCCCATAGGCTATATGACACAAAAGAGTCAGACATGACTGAAGCAACACAACAAGCAGGCAAGTAAAGTTACTTATACCTAAAACTAATGAATTTGGACATAATTCTATGGGAAACTGGGAAATTTTTTGGAGGAAAGGCAATTAATGCAGGTAATATGTTTTATTAAATTAAAAATAGCTTAAATAGTTGCATTTTACAGAGCACCTAGAAATGCAGAGCAAGTGATAGAAGGGGTGTGAAAAAGAACTTGGAAACAAGGAGATCCATGGAAAATTAGGCTTTAAATGCAATTCAAAGCATCTGAGCAGGTAAATGTAAAGTAATCCCAAAGAAGTAAAATGACTTCAGTACTAAGCAGTCTAATTGAATTAATTGACATTTGTAAAGTGTTGACCTGAACCAAACAGATTGCCAGATATTAATATTTCTCCAGCAAAGAGAGTTTTTTAAAAATCTGTGGAGAACTGCAATTTAAGTCTGCAATCACAGTGAACCACATGGAAATATCCTCTTGGAGAATGCTTTTAAGGAGAGAAAAAGGGAAGTAAGAGGGCTGTAGTAAACAAAGAGGCATGACTTTTCATGGACTGAATCATTCCCAAGAAAGATAAAGAGTCTTTCTTCTTCCTGTTGGGCTCTACTATTATCACACGTCATGAGGGCTCCCCCTTCTGATGTCCCAACTTTATTTTATTGAGGTTTCTGTTTATTAATTTTTTACAATAGGAAAGAAGTTCTCTACCAACTATACTATCAATCAAAAATAAAATACCTAAATATAAATCTAACAACATATGTACAAAATCTATATAAAAAACTAAAATCAATTAATAAAATCAAAGAAGAATTAAATAAATTGATATTCCATGTTCATGGACAGAAAGACTCAATATTGTCAAGATGCTGTTCTTCCCAATGTAATCTATAGATTCAGTGCAATCTCAGTTGAAACCCTAGCATGTTATTTTGTAGATATTGACAAACTGATTCTAAAGTTTATATGTGACTCAGAAGCCCTGCTGCTGCTGCTGCTAAGTCGTTTCAATTGTGTCCGACTCTGTGCGACCACATAGATGGCAACCCACCAGGCTCCTCTGTCCATGGGATTTTCCAGGCAAGAACACTGGAGTGGGTTGCCATTTCCTCCTCCGATGCATGAAAGTGAAAAGTCAAAGTGAATTCACTCAGTCGTGTCCAACTCTTAGCGACCCCATGGACTGCAGCCTACCAGGCTCCTTCATCCATGGGATTTTCCAGGCAAGAGTACTGGAGTGGGGTGCCATTGCCTTCTCCAGACAGAAGCTCTAGAATAGCCAAATAAATTTTGAAGGAAATGTACAAAGTTGGAAGACTTAACACTACCTGATTTCAAGACTTACTATAAAGCTACAGTAATCAGAACACCATGATATTGGTGAAAGAATAGACAGATCGATGAGTTGAACAGAATAGTGAACCCAGAAAAAGACCCATGTAAATATAATCAACTAATCTTTGACAATGGAGTAAAGGCAAGTAAGTGAAGCAAGGATAGCTTTCTCAACAAATGGTGCTGGAGCCACTGAACAGCCACAAATTCAAAAATAATAATCTAGATTCAGACTTTACACCCATCACAGAAACAAACACAAATGGACTGCAGACAGAAATTTAAAATGCAAAACTATAAAACTCCTAGAAGATAACAAATGATAAAACCTAGATGAACTTAAGTACAGTGATAGGTTTTAGATACAACACTGAAGGCATGATCCATGAAAGAAATAATAAATCAGTTAAAACTAAAATTAAAAACTTCTTCTCTGCAAAAGACAGTATCAAGAGAATGAGAAGACATGCCACAGACTGGGAGAAAATATTGCAGATAATGTAACCATTGACCAAAATATACAAAGAACTCTTAAAACTCAACAATAAGAAAACAGACAACCTGTTCAAAAACTGAGCCTGAAGCTTTAAAGACATATCACCAAAGATATACAGATGGAAAATAAGTATATGAAAAGTACTCCACATCATATATCATCAGGAAAACTGCGAATTAAAGCAACAATAAGATACCACTACACACATATTGTGCGGTAGTTTGAGCATTCTTTGGCATTGCCATTCTTTGGGTTTGGAATGAAAACTGACATTTTCCAGTCCTGTGGCCACTGCTGAGTTTTCCAAATTTGCTGGCACTTTCACAGTGTGCAGCACTTTCACACTTTCACAGAGTGCAGCACTTTCACACCATCATCTTTCAGGATTTGAAATAGCTCAACTGGAATTCCATCACCTCCACTAGCTTTGTTCATAGTGATGCTTTCTAAGGCCCACTTACGTCACATTCCAGGATGTCTGGCTCTAGGTCAGTGATCACACCATCGTGATTATTTGGGTCATGAAGATCTTTTTTGTACAGTTCTTCTATGTATTCTTGCCATCTCTTCTTAATATCTTCTGCTTCTGTTAGGTCCATACAATTTCTGTCCTTTATCCAGCCCATCTTTGCATGAAATGTTCCCTTGGTATCTCTAATTTTCTTTAAGAGATCTCTAGTCTTTCTCATTCTGTTGTTTTCCTCTATTTCATTGTATTGTGAACCGTGAACTTCCTGATGTTCAAGCTAGTTTTAGAAAAGGCAGAGGAACCAGAGATCAAATTGCCAACATCCACTGGATCATAGAAAAAGCAAGAGAGTTCCAGAAAAACATCTATTTCTGTTTAATTGACTATGCCAAAGCCTTTGACTGTGTGGATCACAATAAACTGTGGAAAATTCTGAAAGAGACGGGAATACCAAACCACCTGATCTGCCTCTTGGGAAATTTGTATGCAGGTCAGGAAGCAGCAGTTAGAACTGGACATGGAACAACAGACTGGTTCCAAATAGGAAAAGGAGTTCGTCAAGGCTGTATATTGTCACCCTGCTTTTTTAACTTCTATGCAGAGTACATCATGAGAAACTCTGGGCTGGAAGAAACACAAGCTGGAATCAAGATTGCCAGGAGAAATATCAATAACCTCAGATATGCAGGTGACACCACCCTTATGGCAGAAAGT
>NW_011494772.1:3579247-3583823 GCF_000754665.1 Bison bison bison | reverse complement strand
GTGGAAACAGTGTCAGACTTTATTTTTCTGGGCTCCAAAATCACTGCAGATGGTGACTGCAGCCATGAAATTAAAAGACACTTACTCCTTGGAAGGAAAGTTATGACCAACCTAGATAGCATATTCAAAAGCAGAGACATTACTTTGCCAACATAGTTTCATCTAGTCAAAGCTATGGTTTTTCCTATGGTCATGTATGGATGTGAGAGTTGGACTGTGAAGAAGGCTGAGCGCCAAAGAATTGATGCTTTTGAACTGTGGTGTTGGAGAAGACTCTTGAGAGTCCCTTGGACTACAAGGAGATCCAACCAGTCCATTCTGAAGGAGATCAGCCCTGGGATTTCTTTGGAAGGAATGATGCTAAAGCTGAAACTCCAGTACTTTGGTCACCTCATGTGAAGAGTTGACTCATTGGAAAAGACTCTGATGCTGGGAGGGATTGGGGGCAGGAGGAAAAGGGGCCGACAGAGGATGAGATTGCTAGATGGCATCCCTGACTCGATGGACGTGAGTTTGAGTGAACTCTGGGAGTTGGTGATGGACAGGGAGGCCTGGCATGCTGCAATTCATGGGGTCACAAAGAGTCGGACACGACTGAGCGACTGAACAGAACTGAACTGAACACACTTCTTAGAACAGCCAAGATCCGGAACACTTACAGCATCAAATGTTAGTGGGGATGGAGAGAAATAGAAAACCATATGTATTCCTCATGGGAATGCAAAATGATAGAGACACTTTGGAAGAGAGTTTGATGCTTTCTTGCAAAACTAGATACAGTCTTACAATCTAGTTCAACAGTCTAACCCCTTGAAATTTACACAAAGGAGTTGAAAACTTATGCCTACCAAAAGACCTGCACACCAGGTTTATAGCAGCTTTGTTCATATGTGCCAAAATTTGGAAGCAACCAACATGTACTTCAGCAGGAGAATGGATAAATAATCTGCAGTATATCTAGATCATAGGGTATTATTCAGCACCAAGAAAGAAATGTTATCAAGTCATTAAAAGACAGTGAGGAAGCAGAAATGCATATTCCTGAGTTAAAGAAACCAGTCTGAAAAGCCTACATATGGTAAAATTCCATCTATATGACATTTTGGAAAAGAAAAATCTATAGCAACAGAAAAATATCAGTAGTTTCCAGGGTTTGGGGATGTAGGAGGAAGAGAGGAATGGGGAGATGAAGCACAAAGGATTTTCAGGGAATTAAAAATACTCTGTATGATACCATAAGATGGAGACATGTCATTTTATATTTGATCAAGTCCATAGCATGAACAATATCAAGAATGATTCATAAAGTAAACTATGGACTTTGGCTGATAAGGACATGTCCATGAAGGTTCAGCAGCGACAATAAACATACCACTCTGGTGGAGGATGTTGATAATTGGAGAAATTATGCACATGTGGGAAGAAAGGGTATATGGAAAATCTCTGTGCTTCCACTCAATTTTTCTGTGAATCTAAAAATGCTCTAAGAACGGTGTATCTGAAAAAATTGCTTTTAACTGAGAGACAGAGAAACTAAATCATATTCCTATAGTTTTATAACCAGTAGGTTGCTATTTAGGGTTTTAGCTCCCCATATGTCTGGTTTCACACCTGTGTCCTTAGTTCAGTTCAGTTCAGTCACTCATTCATGTCCGACTCTTTGCGTCCCTGTGGACTGCAGCACGCCAGGCCTCCCTGTCCATCACCAACTTCCAGAGTTTACTCAAACTACTGTTCATTGAGTCAGTGATGCCATCCAACCATCTTATCCTCTGTCATCTCCTTCTCCTCCTGCCTTCTATCTTGCCAAGAATCAGAGTCTTTTCTAATGAGTCAGTTCTTCGCATCAGGTGGCCAAATATTGAAGTTTCAGCTTCAGCATAAGTCATTCCAATGAATATTCAGGACTGATTTCCTTTAGGATGGACTGGTTGGATCTCCTTGCAGTCCAAGGGATTCTAAAGAGTCTTCTCCAACACCACAGTTCAAAAACATCAATTATTCGGTGCTCAGCTTTCTTTATAGTCCAACTCTCACGTACACATATTACTACTAGAAAAACCATAGGTTTGACTAGACAGACCTTTGTTGGCAAAGTAATGTCCCTGCTTTTTAATATGCTGTCTAGTTTGGTCATAACTTTTCTTCAAAGGAGCAAGAGTCTTTTAATTTCATGGCTGCAGTCACCATCTGCAGTGATTTGGGAGCCCAAGAAAATAAAGTCTGTCACTGTTTCCACTGTTTCCCCATCTATTTTGGCAAGAGTGAACATCGACATTTTAGGAATCAGCAAACTAAAATGGACTGGAATGGGTGAATTTAACTCAGATGACCATTATATTTGCTACTTTGGGCAAGAATCCCTTAGAAGAAATGGAGTAGCCAACATAGTCAACAGAACAACCCAAAATGCAGTACTTGGATGCAATCTCAAAAACGACAGAATAATCTCTGTTCATTTCCAAGGCAAACCATTCAATATCACAGTAATACAAGTCTATGCCCCTACCAATAAGGCTGAAGAAGCTGAAGTTGAATGGTTCTATGAAGACCTACAAGACCTTCTAGAACTAACCTGTGTCCTTAGCCAATCATATTAACAAATTAACCATTTGAGCCTGCAAGGCTGGGTAACAAGTCTCAACTCATAAATTTGCCTCGGTCCTTATTACCGTTTGCAACTTCTTGGATAATTCTGGCATTTTCTTATGGTATCCCAACTGTGTAGATCATCTTTTTTCTAAGTTCAAAAACTGTCCTCCCCCACAGCCCTTTAAGAAACTACTCTCCCACTAATGTTGGTGTTTGAGATACTGAAGGCCTGTCAGTTCCTGAAGAAAGCTAAATTTTCTCTTCCCTGAAGACTTAACATCATTCCCTGACTCTAGACAGCTCTACTCCTGGCAGCCTTTTCACATACTGCCTATTTAAGCTAAAATGCCATATTATATCAGATGATTTCTTCTCCTCTCCTGTTTCATTTATTTCCAGTAATCTCTCTGTTTCCAAATACCACAGAGTTGACCTCCATTCTGTTTCCCACCCTAGAGTGAAGCTGAGCAACAAAACACTCATGACTTATGAAAAACGAGCACAAGTCCAGTGAAATTCTCTTTTTGCTCCCACTTTCATTTTCTCCTTCTCCAAGGAGAAGCCTCAGGATTCACAGCTTTCTTAATAAAACTTCCCTTAAAACTTCTCTTTCCCTAAAGCAAGAGATATATTGTCACCTTGCTTATTTAACTTTTATGTGGAGTACCTCATGAGAAATGCTGGACTGGATGAAACACAAGCTGGAATCAAGAAAGCTGGGAGAAATATTAACAACCACAGATAGGCAGATGACACCACATTTATTTCAGAAAGCAAAGAAGAACTAAAGAGCCTCTTAATAAAAGTGAAAGAGGAGAGTGGAAAAGTTGACTTAAAATTCAACGTTCAGAAAACAAAGATCATGGCATCCAGTCCCATTACTTCATGACAAATAGATGGAGAAAGAATGGAAACAGTGACAGACTTTATTTTGGGAAGCTCCAAAATCACCACAGATGGTGACTCCAGCTATGAAACTAAAAGAAGCTTGCTCCTCGGAAGAAAAGCCATGACCAACATAGTCAATATATTAAAAATCAGAGACATTACTTTGCTGACAAATGTCTGCGGGGAGCCGGTGAGGCATTCTGCTCATGACAAAGGTCATGAGGAAGGAGGCTCGGCATACGCAAAGGCGGGATCGAGCCTCAGGAGTCTGCCCGGATATTCTCGAGCATTTTCCCCCAAAAAACCAGAGTCTGCCTACTTTATTGCTTTGTGCTCTCACCTCTGGGGGCTGTCCCCTACCACCATCTCTCTCTCTCTCTGTCAAAGAGTTAACTTACAGCTCCAATTAATAAAGTTCCTGGGCAATTAGGAGTGTTTAAATCCAAACCCCTCTGATGGCTCTCTAACTCGCCTGACAAGTTTACCCGGACTCCTGCAGCTATGCATACGATTGTTTACAGTCTCCCAGCCTCGAGAAGCATGGGAAGCTTAAGATATTCAAATAGCTTAGAGCCTCTCAGAGAGTTAGAAACTGTCAGAATAAACTAGTAAAGGATTTCATTGATGAGTCAATGTATGTTGCCAAGTTTTCACATCCCCTGAATTGTATCCTTGAATATGTATTAATTAATAGTGGGTATGTAGAAAAAATAAGTAGTGGCCTTGGTGTTAGTAACTTTAGACCCTTAAGGTAATAAATTCTTTCCTTTGTTGTAAACCCATTACACATCCGCCCTATAGGAATGCAATTTTATCTTCGGAAGATGGCGCAAAACCTTAAAATAATTACTCTTAGAGAAAGTAAGTCTTTGTTGATAAGTCCTTGTCAAGAGTCATAAAATGTTAGTAGGCCTTCTGGCCAGAATATGATGTAAATCACCTAAACCATTTGTATACGATAAATTTGCAGGAAAGAAACCCTGGTTTTTGATAAGAATCAAAGACTGCTGACTTTGCATCCCCTATTATCCTCTATGTGTAACTTAGGGTATAAAAGCCCCTGTTAAAAATAAAGCTACGGGCCTTGCTCACCAAC
>NW_011494772.1:3566541-3579147 GCF_000754665.1 Bison bison bison | reverse complement strand
GAGGGTGCCTGCGGCCTACGTAAGTGGTGCAAACTTCTTGTCTTGAAGTTTTATTGGTCTCCCGCGTAAACCAAGCTACTCAGCTTCTTTTCTCCACTGAATTTTTCCTACTGAGCTATCCTCATTCTATTACTCTTTATATCTTTGATAAATAAATAAATAGTCGCCGACGCCGTCTCCCCTTCGAATACCCTGGATCAGCCGGGGCTGGTCCTCGGCAAATGTCATTCTAGTCAAAGCTTTGGTTTTTTCCAGTAGTCATGTGTGGATGTGAGAGCTGGACTATAAAGAAAGCTGAGCACTGAAGAATTGACGCTTTTGAACTGTGGTGTGGAGGAGACTCTTGAGAGTCCCTTGGACTACAAGGAGATCCAACCAGTCCATCCTAAAGGAGATCAGTCCTGGGTGTTCATTGAAAGGACTGATGTTGAAGCTGAAACTCCAATATCTTGGCCACCTGACGCAAAGAGCTGACTCATTTGAAAAGACCCTGATGCTGGGACAGATTAGGGGCAGGAGAAGAAGGGGACGACGAGGATGAGATGGTTGGATTGCATCATCAACTAAATGGACATGGGTTTGGGTAGACTCTGGGAGTTGGTGACAGACAGGAAGGCCTGGCATGCCTGAGAACTGAAGTGAAAGCAAGAGAAATAAATGCTTGGGTTTTTTTTTTTTTTTTGCTTTTCAAAGAAAGAACCATAAACCATCTCTTCCTACCCTTGCTAAGTCCTAGGTGACAATTAAAACTGGAGTAAAAATAACCAATAAATATCGATTTAAAGAAGGTGATAAGTCACCACAAAGTTCAGCATTTCAGATCAGTTCAGTTCAGTTCATTTGCTCAGTTGTGTCCAACTCTTTGCGACCCCATGAACCACAGCACGCCAGGCCTCCCTGTCCATCACCAATTCCCAGAGTCCACACAAACCCATGTCCATTGAGTTGGTGATGCAATCCAACCATCTCATCCTCTGTCATCCCCTTCTACTCCTGCCCCTAATCTTTCCCATCATCAGGGTCTTTTCAAATGAGTCAGCTCTTCGCATCAGGTGGCCAAAGTATTGGAGTTTCAGCTTCAACATCAGTCCTTCCAATGAACACCAAGGACTGATCTCCTTTAGGATGGACTGGTTGGATCTCCTTGCAGTCCAAGGGACTCTCAAGAGTCTTCTCCAACACCACAGTTCAAAAGCATCAATTCTTCAGTGCTCAGCTTTCTTTATAGTCCAAATCTCACATCCATACATGACCACTGGAAAAACCATAGCCTTGACTAGAGGGACCTTTGTTGACAAAGTGATGTCTCTGCTTTTTAATACGTTGTCTATGTTGGTCATAACTTTCCTTCCAAGGAATAAGCATCTTTTAATTCCATGGCTGCAATCACCATCTGCAGTGATTTTGGAGCCCCCCAAAATAAAGTCAGCATCTCTTTCCCCATCTATTTGCCATGAAATGATGGGACCGGATTCCATGATCTTAGTTTTCTGCATGTTGAGTTTTAAGCCAACTTTTTCATACTCCTCTTTCACTTTCATCAAGAGGCTCTTTAGTTCCTCTTCACTTTCTGCCATAAGCGTGATGTCATCTGCCTATCTGAGGTTATTGATATTTCTGTCGGCAATCTTGATTCCAGTTTGTGCTTCCTCCAGCCCAGCATTTCTCATGATGTACTCTGCATACCCTGGTAGCTCAGACAGTAAAGCATCTGCCTACAGTGCGGGATACCTGGGTTCAATCCCTGGGTTGGGAAGATCCCCTGGAGAAGGAAATGCCAACCCACTCCAGTACTCATGCCTGGAAAATCCCATGGACCGAGGAGCCTGGTAAGCTACAGTCCACGGGGTCGCAGATAGTCAGACACGACTGAGCAACTTCACCTTCACTCTGCATATAAGTTATATAAGCAGGGTGACAATATATAGCCTTGATGTACTCCTTTTCCTATTTGGAACCAGTCTGTTGTTCCATGTCCAGTTCTAACTGTTGCTTTTGACCTGCATACAGGTTTCTCAAGAGGCAGGTCAGGTGGTCTGGTATTCCCATCTCTTTCAGAATTTTCTACAGTTTATTGTGATCCACACAGTCAAAGGCTTTGGCATAGTCAATAAAGCAGAAATGTATGTTTTTCTGGAACTCTCTAGTTTTTTTGATAATCCAGCAGATGTTGGCAATTTGATCTCTGGTTCCTTTGCCTTTTCTAAAACAAGCTTGAACACATGGAAGTTCACAGTTCACGTATTGCTGAAGCCTGGCTTGGAGAATTTTGAACATTACTTTACTAGCATGTGAGATGAGTGCTCCATTATAATAAACACTAATGTAGAAAATCACATGCTTGATGTTTTGATCACATACATATTACCTCTTTAGTCAATCTGGTCTGATACAAACATACATTTTGAAATACTGGTTTAGCTGTGATTCACTGGCTAATTGTTTGGAGGATAGAAATTTGATTTCAGATTAAAAACATAAAATCAGTGTCCGCCTTCTCGCTGATTTTGATCCTTGGGTATATACTTCAGTAGGAAGTTAAACAACACCAGGCAAGGGATGTTCTAGACATGTTGAAACCTAGAGGTCAAGATAACTTTATCCAACACTGAAGGTAAAAAATCTAAATAGAATTCACAAGAGAAGTTTGTGGCAGTAATCTCATGGATCTTGAAGGTGGTTTATTCTTTCTATATTCAACATTCAAAAGGAGACTTATCATACCCTGAAATAGAAGGAAAATCTTCAAATCCAACCTAAAAGTACATGAAGGAGAGTGAGAAAAGACGGAAGAGCAGGCAAAGAATAGAAGAAGTCACTGGGACAAGTACAGCAGATCCCCGTGTTATTATGTAGACCATGAAGAAAAATATGAAGAACCCAAGCATTACTTCATTTCAAAGTTCCTCTTACTCTGGCTTGAGTGGCTTCATTCTACATATTTTGGTAGTAAAGCAAACAAAAATATATATTTTTTCCTTTCATTTTGATGTCTGGAAATGAGCCTATTTGGCACTAAATTCCTACAGAAAACAGATGGGACCAGACAGGCTTTCTCAAGAAATTGGCTGATTTTGGCAGAGTGCAGGGTTTGCAATACCAGTTGCTTACAAGTTCATGTGTATAATGATTAACTGTTGGCTTTTTGTCGTTTCCTTTACTGTGGGAACTTTTGAGCCTTTGATCACCTTTCTGTTTCACCCATTGTCCTTTAATTCCACAAATTATTCACACAAACTATATTTGGTTTTCCTTTCATCTCTTATTCACTGTTCCTTCTACGCACTAACTAATGATTGTTGAATTACTCAGTAATTTAAAGAGACCCACCCACCCACCCAAAGTGTAATGTTTTCACAGGCTCTTTTCTCTCATTCAAGACCATAAAGATAAGACCAAAGTTTACCATGAAACAGCTGTTCCTACCTATCTTTTTTAGATCTACAGTGTTCAAAATCAGTATTAAAACTTTGTGGAACCTCTTATCACCATATGAAATGTTGAGACATCTATAAACAACAATTTAAAAAATTATAAAGACATTAAATATTGTGATTAGTAGCTATAAAGAATAGCAGATTCAAATTTTGGTTAAATAACTTGGAATATCATTGCTATTTATCTTAACAGGGATAA
This sequence comes from Bison bison bison, assembly GCF_000754665.1. Lineage (NCBI taxonomy): Eukaryota > Metazoa > Chordata > Mammalia > Artiodactyla > Bovidae > Bison > Bison bison. The sequence goes on along the minus strand of NW_011494772.1, from coordinate 3,575,511 downwards.
TAGTAATTATTTGTTTGAAAAATTAATTCCAGGAAGAGACTCAGAAAAGTTGAACCATAAGCTTATCCAAACCATGAATTTTAAATTATATCATACATTTTAAATACCAGACAATATGCTGCATGCTGTGTTAGACATTCTAGGTATTATCACATTAATACTCCACAATCATATGGGGTAGATTTCATTATACTGTGCCTTTATCTAACAGGAAACTAAAAATCAGAGGAGTCAGAAAGCAAACCCAAAGGAAGTGCTCACACTGTAGTCTAAGTACCAGAGTTACACAATCGTACATTTCCATTACATCACACAGCCTTCCTTGGCTAGATGGTACCTGAGCCAGAATTTTTATTTTTCCCTTTTAAAATTATTTTGTACTTTATGATACTGAATAGCTAGTTTTGTTACATCTTCTCTCTCCTTTTTTGATTCAAATGATTGCATGCACAATGGTCTAATACTTAAATAATGTTACAAAGCTATTAAAAAAAAAAAAAAAAAGATGTACCTTGCTCAACTGCCTCTATCCAAGTCCCCCTTTAGCGGGGGACTTGTTTCTTTTCACATCTGAGTCCATATTTTAAATAATATGTTTAAATATTTTTACCTTTCAAAATTTAGACATAGTTTGTTTTGCCTTATGGAAAAAAAAGAGTTAAGCTCTTATGTTTACCATTCACTCAACATATACACTTCTTTTCCTCCATCCATTTTCTTTGTTTAGGAGAAACTTTTAAATTGATTTTATCTTATTGCAACAATAACAATATTGTTCATAGATGAATCATTTGGTATACTGGAACAACATTTCCCTTCCTTGTACAATTTATATATAGTTTTGCTGTAATTCAAAGTTATTAATTTTAACTGTTCACATCTGAACAGTCAGATATCATCTGTAAAGTCTGCTCTGCATTGTTTCAGAGTTATATGAGATACATTATTAGTGCTCATTTCTCCCTTACCCTCTTTGCCCACATTGTTTTCTACATTTATTATTTTTTTCCCTTTTTATTTTATTTAAAAAAAATTTTAGGGAAAGGTTAGGATAAATTAATTTTAAACCAGCTATGATTGATCACAAGTCCAATACACCCTGAATACACAAGCCCAATACACAGAATTTAGGATTCAGCAGAACAACATGTAATGTTGCTTTGTATGATAATTTGTTTTGCTTTTATAACATGGAACAGGGCATTTATTTTCTGTTTCTTTGGATCTGCATTTGTATTGAACAAACCACATTTTACAGAGCAGTCACTTTATAGATTCCTATTGCTGGCAATCAATGGCAGCAGTCAACCAATTCATCATGTCATTTCTTGAACCTGAAATATTAAATGGGAGGGCTGGTAGTAGAAAGAGTCTTCTTTAATAAATTAAGTATATTTTTAAAAAGCTTTTATTTTAAAATTTGTGTTTTTTACATTTACATTTTATATATTTTAAAAATAAATTTCGGATTTTAAAATGCTTTATGACAAATTATATGGGAGAAGGGGCTTTCCAATTTTTTAACACCAAACAAGTAAGTTTATTTGATTTTTAGCCAATTTGCCATTGAACCATTTCAGCAGGATAAATTATTCTGCTCTTCAGTAATATTGTTGGCAATTATATTACAGGAGAACAGGAAGGATTACATATAAATTTCCTTTACAACTTCTCTTTTGAAGTAGCAGAGCCAGTCTTTATAAGAGTCAAGCATGGAAGAACTTGTTTTTGTATCAGTACATGAAACAGAAGTCTTCACCTGTTTATAAAACTTCATCCACTTGTTGAGAAGAAAATATTTTCTCTTCAAATATAAAGAAACTTTAAATTAAAAGAGAAAGATATTAAGAGTGAGTTGTTTTATTATTTATTTATTTATTTATTTCTGCAGAAACACAGGTTCCCAGAACTTATTTTTATTTATTATGTCTCTTGTTAAAGGAATTTTAAAACGTGAAAATGGAAGAAAATTAAAATATCAATAAAAGATTGTGTTTTTTTAACTTTTAAACCTCTCAGGATTATTTTATAAACATTTTATTTTCCACAGTTTTAGACTCAGCATCCAGAAATATTTTAGCAGCAAATCTAGTAAACCACCTTCTTAGAGTCCATGAATCAGTAACTTTGGAAGATTGACACACCAATGAAAGATGATTTCTTCCCTCTGTCTGGATTTCTTATCTCAGAGCTGTTTCTAGTATCAAGAAGACTTGTTTTCAAATATTAAGAGAAGAGGGTGGGGGTGGAGACATAAGGAGAAAGAGAGAATTGGAGTTATCTGTCATCTACATTTTCACCAGTCAGACTAAAATTCAAAATGATTTACTTTTTTAAAAAAATTTCTTTATTTTTAATTGGCGAATAATTGCTTTACAATGTTGTGTTGGTTTCTGCCACATGTCAACATGCATCAGCCATAGGCATTCATATGTCCCCTCCCTCCTAAATCTGCCTCCCACTTCCCACCTCTCTAGGTTTTCACAGAACACTGGATTTGAGCTCCCTGCATCGTACTGCAAATTCTCACTGGCTATCTAATTTTACATATGGTAATGTATATGTTTATTCTCTCAATTCACTCCACCCTCTCCTTCCCCCACTGTGTTCACAAATCTCTCTTCTATGTCTGTGACTCCATTTCTGCCCTGCAAACAGGTTCATCACTACTATCTTTCTAGATTCCATGTATGTTAATATATTTGTCTTTCTCTTTCTGACTTGCTTCACTCTGCATAATAGGCTCTAGGTTCATCCACCTCATTAGAACTGCCTCAAATGAGTTCCTTTTCATGGCTGAGTAATATTCCATTGTATATATGTACCACAGCTTCTTTAGCCATTCATCTGTCAATGGACATCTAGGTTGCTTCCATTTCCTAGCTATTGTAAATAATGTTGCAATGAATGATTTACTTTCAAAAGTTAATGAAATAAAATTAACAAGTTTCAAAAGAAAAGCAGTCCTGCTAAATACATAAAATGTAGATTATTATGGTTATTAAAAGGAAGAGGATATTTAAATTCTAAGGGCCTAAATAAATATGGTCCACTGGAGAAGAGAATGGCAAACCACTTCAGTATTCTTGCCTTAGAACCCTGTGAACAGTATAAAAAGGCAAAAAGATATGACACTGAAAAATGAACTCCTTAGGTCAGTAGGTGTCCAATATGCTGCTGAAGAAGAGCACAGAAATAGTTCCAGAAGGAATGAAAAGGCTGAGCCAAAGCAGAAAAAAAGCACAGTTGTGGATGTGTCTTGTGATGAAAGTAAAGTCTGATACTGTAAAGAACAATACAGCATAGGAACCTGAAATGTTAGGTTCATGAATAAAGGTAAACTTGAAGTGCTCAAACAGGACATAGCAAGAGTGAATATTGACATTTTAGGAATCAGTGAATCAAAATGGATGGGAATGGATGATTTAATTCAGATGACCATATTTACTATTGTGGGCAAGAGTTCCTTAGAAGAAATGGAGTAGCCCTCAAAGTCAACAAGAGAGTCTGAAATACAGTACTTGGGTGCAATCTCAAAAAGACAAAATGATTTCTTCATTTTCAAGGCAAACCATTCAGTATCATAGTAATCCAAGTCTATGACCCAACCATTAATGCTGAAGAAGCAGAAGTTGAACAGTTTTATGAAGACCTATAAGACCTCCAAACTAACACCAAAAAAGATGTCTTTTCATCGTAGGGGATTGGAATGCAAAAGTAGGAAGTCAACAGACACCTGGAGTAACAGACAAGTTTGGTCTTGGAGTACAAAATAACATAGGGCAAAGGTTAATAGAGTGCCAAGAGAATGCACTGGTAATAGCAAACACCCTCTTCCAACAACACAAGAGACAACTCTACACAAGAACATCACCAGAAGATCAATACCAAAAGCAGATTGATTGTAATCTTTACAGCTGATGATGGAGAAACTCTATACAGTCAGTAAAAACAAGACCAGGGACTGATGTGGCTCAGATTCAGCTCAGTTCAGTTCAGTCACTCAGTCGTGTCCAACTCTGAGACCCCATGAATTACAGCACACCAGGCCTCCCTGTCCATCACCAACTCCCAGAGTTCTCTCAAACTCATGTCCATCGAGTTGGTGATTCCATCCAGCTATCTCATCCTCTGTCATCCCCTTCTCCTCCTGCCCCCAATCCCTCCCAGCATCAGGGTCTTTTCCAATGAGTCAACTCTTTGCATGAGGTGGCCAAAGTACTGGAGTTTCAGCTTTAGCATCATTCCTTCCAAAGAAATCCCAGGGCTGATCTCCTTCAGAATGGACTGGTTGGATCTCCTTTCAGTCCAAGGGACTCTCAAGAGTCTTGTCCAACACCACACTGCAAAAGTATCAATTCTTCAGCACTCAGCCTTCTTCATAGTCCAACTCTCACATCCATACATGACCACAGGAAAAACCATAGCCTTGACTAGACGAACCTTTGTTCTCAAAGTAATGTCTCTGCTTTTTATATGATCTCCTTGTTGCAAAAGGAAACTTAAATTGAAGAACATAGGGCAAACCACTAGGCTATTCAGATATGAACTAAATCAGACACAATGGAAGTGACAAATAGATTCAAGGAATTATATCTCATAGACAGAGTGCCTGAAGAACTATGGATGGAGGTTCATAACATTGTATAAGACGCGGCGATCAAAACCATCCCCAAGAAAAAGAAATGCAAAAAAGGCAAAATGTCTATCTGAGGAGGCCTTGGGAACTGCTGAGGAAAGAAGAAAAGGGAAAGGCGAAGGAGAAAAGGATAGATATACCCATCTGAAAGCACAATTTCCAAAGAATAGCAAGAAGAGATAAGAAAGCCTTCCTAAGTGAACAATGCACAGAAATAGAGGAAAACAATAGAATGGGAAAGAGCAGCAATTTCTTCATGAAAGTTAGAGATATCAAGGGAACATTTCATGCAAAGGTTGGCACAATAAAGGACAGAAAGTGTATCAACTTAACAGAAGCAGAAAATATTAAGAAGAGGTGTCAAGAATACACAGAAGAACTATACAAGGAAGATCTTAATGACCCAGATAACCACGATGGTGTGGTCACTCATCTAGAGCCAGATATCTTTGAATACAAAATCAAGTGGGCCTTAGGAATCATCACTACAAACAAAGTTCATGGAGGTGATAGGACTCCAGTTGAGCTATTTCAAATCTTAAGACATGATGTTGTTAAAGTGCTGCATTCAATATGCCATCAAATTTGGAAAACTCAGCAGTGGCCACAAGAATGGAAAATGTCAGTGTTCATTTCAGTCTCCAAAAAGGCAATGTGAAAGTATGTTCAAACTACCAGACAATTGAGCTTATTTCACATGAAAGCAACATAATACTCAAAATCCTTCATGTTAGGCTTCAATAGTACATGAACCAACAACTTAAAGATGTACAAGTTGGATTTAGCAAAGTTAGAGGAACCAAAGATCAAATTGCCAACATTTGTTGATCATAGAAAAAGCAAGAAAATTCCAGAAAAAAATCTGCTCCATTGACTGTGCTAAAATTTTTGACTGTGTGGATCACAAAAAACTATGGGAAATTGTTTAAGAGATGGAAATAGAAGACCACCTTACCTGCTTCCGGAGAAACCTATATGCAAGTTAAGAAGCAACAGTTGGAACTGGACATGGAACAATAGACTGGTTCAAAATTGGGAAAGGAGTACATCAAGGGTGTATATTGTCACCCGGACTGTTTAACTTATACACAGAGTACATGATATAAAATGGAGGCTGGAAGAATCAGAAGCTGGAATCAAAATTCTCAGGAGAAATATCAATAACCTCAGATATTCAGATGACACCACCCTTATGGCAGAAAGTGAAGAGAAACTAAAGAACCTCTTGATGAAGATGAAAGAGGAGAGGGAAACAGCTGGCTTAAAACTCAACATTCAGAAAAACAACTATCATAGCATCTGATCCCATCACTTCATGGCAAATAGATGTGGAGACGATGGAAACAGTGACAGACTTTATTTTCTTGGGCTCCAAAATCATTGCAGATGGTGACTAGAGCAATGAAATTTAAAGATACTTGCTCCTTTGAAGAAAATCCATGACAAACCTAGATAGCATATTAAAAAGCAGAGACATTACTTTGTCGGCAAAGGTCCATCTAGTCAAAGCTATGGTTTTTCCAGTAGTCATGTATGGATATGAGAGTTGGACCATAAAGAAGGCTGAAATCTTGAAAATTTTAAACTTGGCCCATAAATTCACAAGAAGATCAAACCACCTATCATAAAAGAAATCAATCCTGAATATACATTAGAAGGACTGATGCTGAAGCTGAAGCTCCAATATTTTGGCTACCTGATGTGAAGAGCCAACTCAATGGAAAAGATCCTGATACTGGGAAAGACTGAAGGCAGGAGGAGAAGGGGATGACAGAGGATGAGATTGTTAAATGGTATCACCAATTCAATGGACGTGAGTTTGAGCAAGCTCTGGCAGATGGTAAAGGACAGGGAAGCCTGGCATGCTGCAGTCCGGGGGTCACAAAGTGTTGGACATGACTCAACAACAAAGGGCCTATATACAGTAGCTGTAGAGTAGTATAGAGTAGTATTTGAGAGTGTGAGCCTTTTAGACAGATGGTCTTGCTTAAAATCCTACTTCTGTGACATCCTAGACCTGTGACCTAGAATAACTTCCTGCCCATCTCTAAATACCTTCCTGCATTTATGAACTATGCAGATGGTACCCAGTTTATAGGATCATTGGGAGAATTAAATAGGAATATGTGTAAAGAGCATTCTGTCCCTAACTTAATAAAAGAGAAATATTAACTATAACTGTTAACAATTTGACTCATGAACTCACCAAATACTTTTTAAAATGCTTATTACATTTCAATGTACTTCAATATACACTGTGAAATAAAGTTCAAAATTTAATGGCAAAACCAGAAAAATTTAAACATAAAAGATTCTTCTTTTCCTTACTTGTGTATTGTATATTGCATTTTGCACTGACCACACCTTTGTATCAGCGGCAATACCTGCTCAACCATAAAGAGCAACATTCTCCTAGAAACAAGACAATGACTTAAAAGATAACATTTCTTCTTGATCTTAGAAGGGGTCACATAACTTACCACAAAGATGCTCAGATCTGGATTATGTAAACTGTCAATAAAATGCCATTTGATTATAGCCATCTTTCTCAAATAAATTATATCACTGTGCCTTGACTTTGAAGAGGTACACCAGTTCTCAGAAATTTCTTAGATACTCTTACCAGTATATAATCCTCAAATCCATGAATAAAAGTTTGCATTTCTTTCTTATATTGACTAATTAATTTTCTATCAACATTACTGTTGTAGGTATTGTAGACTTTGTGGTAATTAATTATATGAGGGGAACATAAGATTGAAGTAAGAGGAGAACAAGATGGCAGAGGAGTGGGTGGACAGGGAGTACATGGAAGCATCAGAAATACACCTTCAGACACAGAAGTGCATGCAGAACACCAACTGAGAGCTGACAGGAGTACCTGACCAGCAGAAAAATATATACAGACCCACGCAAAACTCGAGATCAAGCCCTGAGCCTTTGGAGTGGGAGCACTGACTCCAAGACCCTAGACTAACAGAGAACTAACCCTAGGGAGTTCCAAGTAGTGAGAACTCACACAAAGGAAGCCACTTGAATACAAGACCAGGCATAACCCAACCACCAGTAGCACCCTGTGCAGAATGCCTCATCTAAATAACAAACAAAACAAAAATACAAACCCAGTCATCAGCAGACAGAATCACCACCTCACTCAGCCTTGCCCATCAGAGGAAAAACAAACAAACAAACAAAAACTCAGCACAAATCTCACCCTATACAAGCTTACACAAATCACTGGACCAACCTCAGGAGGGCAGAAACCAAAAGGAAGAAAGAATTCAACCTTGAATCCTGGGAAAAGGAGACCTCATACACAATATATCTCAAAAATATACAAGCAACTCTTACAGCTCAACTCCAGAAAAATAAATGACCCAATCAAAAAATGGGCCAAAGAACTAAATAGACATTTCTCCAAAGAAGACATACAGATGGCTAACAAACACATGAAAAGATGCTCAACATCACTCATTATCAGAGAAATGCAAATCAAAACCACTATGAGGTACCATTTCACACTAGTCAGAATGGCTGCGATCCAAAAGTCTACAAGCAATAAATGCTGGAGAGGGTGTGGAGAAAAGGGAAGCCTCTTACACTGTTGGTGGGAATGCAAACTAGTACAGCCACTATGGAGAACAGTGTGGAGATTCCTGAAAAAACTGGAAATAGAACTGCCTTATGATCCAGCAATCCCACTGCTGGGCATACACACTGAGGAAACCAGAAGGGAAAGAGACACGTGTACCCCAATGTTCATCGCAGCACTGTTTATAATAGCCAGGACATGGAAGCAACCTAGATGCCCATCAGCAGATGAATGGATAAGAAAGCTGTCGTACATATACACAATGGAGTATTACTCAGCCATTAAAAAGAATACATTTGAATCAGTTCTAATGAGGTGGATGAAACTGGAGCCTATTATACAGAGTGAAGTAAGCCAGAAAGAAAAATAACAATACAGTATACTAACGCATATATATGGAATTTAGAAAGATGGTAACAATAACCCTGTATACGAGACAACAAAAGACACGCTGATGTATAGATCAGTCTTATGGACTCTGTGGGAGAGGGAGAGGGTGGGGAGATTTGGGAGAATGGCATTGAAACATGTATAATATCATGTATGAAATGAGTCGGCAGTCCAGGTTTGATGCACGATAGTGGATGCTTGGGGCTGGTGCACTGGGATGACCCAGAGGGAGGGTATGGGGAGGGAGGAGGGAGGAGGGTTCAGGATGGGGAACACATGTATACCTGTGGCGGATTCATTTCGATATTTGGCAAAACTAATACAAAATTGTAGAGGGAGGGCGCGGCCG
>NW_011494772.1:3533423-3566353 GCF_000754665.1 Bison bison bison | reverse complement strand
AAAGGGAAATTGATACTAAGAATTTACATAGGAAGTTGTGTATTTTAATAAAAACAAAGATGGAAAGAAAAAAATAAAAGAATAATAATAATGAAAAGGCAGAGAAATACTACACAAATGAAGGAACAAACTAGAAACACAGAAGTCCAAATAAATGTAGAAGAAATAGGCGAATTACCAGAAAAAGAATTCAGAATAATGATAGTAAAGATGATCAAAAACCTTGAAAACAAAATGGAGAAAATGCAAGAATCAATTAACAAAGACCTAGAAGAATTAAAGAATAAACATGCAGAGACAAACAACACAATTACTGAAATTAAAAATACTCTAGAAGGAATCAGTAGCAGAATATCTGAAGCAGAAGAATGCATCAGTGAGCTGGAAGATAAAATGGTGAAAATAGCTTCTGAAGAGCAGAATAAAGTAAAAAGAATGAAAAGAACTGAGGACAGTCTCAGAGACCTCTGGGAAAATATAAAATGCACTGACATTCAATAGGGGTCCCAGAAGAAGAGAAAAAGAAAGGGTATGAGAAAATTTTTGAAGAGATTATAGTTGAAAATTTCCCCAACATAGAAAAGGAAATAGTCAATCAAGTCCAAGAAGCACGAAGAGTCCCTTACAAGATAAACCCAAAGAAAAACACGTCAAGACACGTACTAATGAAATTAATAAAGACTAAACACAAAGAGAGTTCTAGAAAAACATCTATTTCTGCTTTATTGACTATGCCAAAGCCTTTGACTGTGTGCATCACAATAAACTGTAGAAAATTCTGAAAGAGATGGGAATACCAGACCACCTGACCTGCCTCTTGAGAAACCTATATGCAGGTCAGGAAGCTACAGTTAGAACTGGACATGGAACAACAGACTGGTTCCAAATAGGGAAACAAGAACGTCAAGGCTGCATATTGTCACCCTGCTTATTTAACTTATATGCAGAGTACATCATGAGAAACGCTGGGCTGAAAGAAGCACAAGCTGGAATCAAGATTTCCGGGAGAAATATCAATAACCTCAGATATGCAGATGATGCCACTTTAATGTCAGAAAGCAAAGAGGAACTAAAGAGTCTCTTGATGAAGGTGAAAGTGGAGAGTGAAAAAGTTGGCTGAAAGCTCAACATTCAGAAAACGAAGATCATGGCATCTGGTTCCAACACTTCATGGGAAATAGATGGGGAAACAGTGGAAACAGTGTCAGACTTTATTTTTGGGGGCTACAAAATCACTGCAGATGGTGACTGCAGCCATGAAATTGAAAAATGCTTACTCCTTGGAAGGAAATTTATGACCAATCTAGATAGCATATTAAAAAGCAGAGACTACTTCGCCAACAAAGGTCCATCTAGTCAAGGCTATGGTTTTTCCAGTGGTCATGTATGGATGTGAGAGTTGGACTGTGAAGAAAGCTGAGCACCAAAGAATTGATGCTTTTGAGCTGTAATGTTGGAGAAGAGTCTTGAGAGTCCCTTGGACTGCAAGGAGATCCAACCAGTCCATCCTAAAGGAGATCAGTCCTGAGTGTTCATTTGAAGGATTGATGCTGAAGCTGAAACTCCAATACTTTGGCCACCTGATGCAAAGAGCTGACTCATTTGAAAAGACCCTGATGCTGGGCAAGATTGAAGGCAGGAGAAGGGGATGACAGAGGATGAGATGGTTGGATGGTGTCATCAACTCAATGAACATGAGTTTGGTAAACTCTGGGAATTGGTGATGGACAGGGAGGCCTAGTGTGCTGTGGTCCATTGGGTCGCAAAGAGTCAGACACGACTGAGTGACTGAACTTACTGATTGACTGACCTCAACATAGTAAAGGCCATTTATGATAAGCCTACAGCAACCATTATTCTCAATGGTGAATAACTGAAAGCATTCCCCCTAAGATCAGGAAGAAGACAAAGGTGTCCAATTTCACCACTATTATTCAACATAGTTCTGGAAGTCCTAGTTATAGCAATCAGAGAAGAAAAAGCAATAAAAGGAATCCATATTGGAAAAGAAGAAGTAAAGCTCTCACTGTTTGCAGATGACATGATACTGTACCTAGAAAACCCTAAAGATAGTATCAGAAAATTAACAGGTCTAATCAGTGAATTTAGCAAAGCTGCAGGATACAAAATCAATACACAGAAATCACTTGCATTTCTATATACTAACAATGAAAAACCATAAAGAGAAATTAAGGAATCAATCCCATTCACCACTGCAACAAAAATAATTAAATATCTAGGAATAAACTTCCCTAAGGATACAAAAGAAATGTACTCAGAAAATTATAAGATGCTGATGAAAGAAATCAAAGATGACATGAACAGATGGAGATATATTCCATGTTCCTGGAAGGAAGAATCAGTATTGTGAAAACAACTATATACCAAATGCAATCTACAGATTCAATGTGATCCCTATCAAATTACCAATGGCATTTTTTACAGAACTAGACAAAAATTTCACAATTCATATGGATACATAAAAGATCCTGAATAGCCAAAGCAGTCTTGAGAAAGAAGAATGGAGCTGAAGGAATCAATCTTCCTGACTTCAGATTACACTACAAAGCTACAGTCAGCAAGACAGTATTATGTTACTGGCACAAAAACAGAAATATAGACCAATGGAACAAGATAGAAAGCCCATAAATAAACCCATGCACCTATGGGTACCTTATTTTTGACAAAGGAGGCAAAAATATACAATGGGGCAAAGTCAGCCTCTTCAATAAGTGGTGCTGGGAAAACTAGACAGCTACATGTAAAAGAATGAAATTAGAACACTTTCTAACACCATACACAAATATAAACTCAAAATGGATTAAAGACCTTAGAGGAAAACATAGGCAGAACACTCAATGACATAAATCAAAACAAGATCCTCTATGACCTACCTCCTAAAGTAATGGAAATAAAAACAAAAGTAAACAAGTGGGACCTGATTAAACTTAAAAGCTTTTGCACAGCAAAGGAAACTATAAGCAAGGTGAAAAGACAACCCTCAGAATGGGAGAAAATAATAGCAAATGAAACAACTGACAAAGGATTAGTTTCCAAAATATACAAGCAGCTCATACAACTTAATGCCAGAAAAATAATCAACCCAATCAAAAAGCGGGACAAAGACCTAAACAGACATTTCTCCAAATAAGACATACAGATGGCTAAGAACACATGAAAAGATGCTCAACATCATTCATATTAGAGAAATGCAAATTAAAACCACAATGAGATATCACCTCACACTGGTCATAAATGGCTATCATCAAAAGTCTACAAACAATACATGCTGGAGAGTGTGTAAAGAAAAGGGAACACTTTTGCACTGTTGGTGGGAAAGTAAATTGATACAGCCACTATGGAAGATGGTATGGAGATTCCTTAAAAAACTAGGAATAAAACCACCATATGACCCAGGAATCCCACTCCTAGGCATATACCCTGAAGAAACCAAAATTGAAAAATACACATGTATCCCATTATTCATTGAAGCACTTTTTACAATAGCTAGAACATGGAAGCAACCTAGATGTCCATCAACAGATAAATGGATAAGAAAGTTGTGGTACATATACACAATGGAATATTACTCAGCCATTAAAAGGAACACATTTGAGTCAGTTCTGATGAGGTGGATGAACCTAGAACCTAGTATGCAGAGTGAAGTGAGTCAGAAAGAGAAAGATAAATATCATATTCTAAAACACATATACAGAATCTAGAAAAATGGTAGTGAAGAATTTATTTACAGAACAGCAGTGGAGAAACAGACATATGGACTTATGGACATAGGGAGAGGGGTGAAGAGGGTAAGATATATGGAAAAAGTAACATGGAAACTTACATTATGTACGTAAAATAGATAGCCAGTGGCAATTTTCTGTATGGCTCAGGAACCTCAAACAGGGGCTCTGTGTCAAACTAGAGGAGTGGGATGGGGAGGGAGGTGGGAAAGAGGTTCAAAAGGGAGGATATATATGTATACTTATGACTGATTCATGTTAAGGTTTGACAGAAATCAGCAAAATTCTGTAAAGCAATTATCCCTCAATAAAAAAATAATTAAAAAGAAAAAAACATTGAGGTGGTTTAAACGGCTTATGCAAGCAAACCAAAATCTAAGTCTAGAAATATGTTAAAGTTAAGAAATCAACACTTAAAACAGTAAATCACAAACAGACCAATGAATGAATGAATGAAGTCGTTCAGGCGTATCCCGACTCTTTGCGACCCCACGGGCTGCAGCCTCACAGGCTTCTCTGTCCATGGGATTTTCCAGGCAAGAGTATTGGAGTGGGTTGCCATTTCCTTCTCCAGGGGATCTTCCCAACCCAGGGATCAAACCCAGGTCTCCCACATTGCAGGCAGACTTTTTACCCTCTGAGCCACCAAGGAAGCTAAACAGACCAATATGTCTTTCCAAAAAGGCAACTGTTTAAGTTATAGCCAAGCAATTTCTTTACTTGCTTATGCATTTTCTCTGTAAAATTCTCACCCTTGACTCGTGTTGATGCAATGCTCCTAACCATTTCCAATTTTTAACAGTATGTGAACTGAGAATTTCCTGATGTAAAAGCTGGGCTTAGAAAAGGCAACAGAACCAGAGATCAAATTTCCAACATCCACTGAATCATAGAAAAAGCAAGAGAATTCCAGAAAAACATCTACTTCAGTTTCATTGACTATGCTAAAGCCTTTGACTGTGTATATCACAACAAACAGTGGAAAATTCTTTGAGATGGAAATGCCAGACCGCCTTACCTGCCAACTGAGAAATATGTATGCAGGTCAAGAAGCAACAGTTAGAACTGGACATGGAACAACCGACCAGTACCAAATTGGGAAAGGAGTACGTCAAGAGTGTATATTGTTACTCTACTTATTAAACTTATATGCAGAGAACATCATGTGAAATGCTGGGCTGGATGAATCACAAACAGGAATCAAGACTGTGGGGAGAAATATGAACTAAAGATCCAAAAGGCAGAAAACTAAGAGGAACTAAAAAGCCTCTTGATGAAAGTGAAAGAAGGGAGTGAAAAAGCTGGCTTAAAACTCAGCATTCACAAAACTAAGATCATGGCATCTGGCCCCACCACTTCATGCAAATAGATGGGAAAATAATGGAAACAGTGACAGATTTTATTTTCTTGGGCTCCAAAATCACTGCAGACAGTGACTGCAGCCATGAAATTAAAAGACACTTGCTCCTTTGAAGAAAAGCTATGGCAAAACTAAATAACGTTTTAAAAAGCAGAGACATAAATTTTCCCACAAAGGTGCATATAGTCAAAGCTATGGTTTTTCCAGTAGTCGTGTACACATATGAGAGCTGGACCTTAAAGAAGATTCAGTGCCAAAGAATTGTTATTTTCAAACTGTGGTGCTGAGAAGACTCTTGAGAGTCCTTTGGACAAGGAGATCAAATCAGTCAATCCTAAAGGAAATAACCCTTAATATTCATTGGAAGGACTGGTGTTGAAGCTGAAGCTCCAATATTTTAGCCATCTGATGTGAAGTGCCAAATCATTGGAAAAGACCCTGATGCTGTGAAAGATTGAAGGCAGGAGGATAAGAAGATGACAGAGGATGAGATGGTTGGATGGCATCATCGATTCAACAGACATGAGTTTGAGCAACCTTTGGGAAATAGTGATGGATAGGGAAGCATGCTACAGTCTTGGGGTTGCAAAAATTCAGACATGACTGAGCATCCAAACAAGAACTTCCAGTTTGGTTCTGTCTGATGCAAATCAATTTTTGCTCATATAAACTCTTAACAAATGTTAATATGCTTCAGTTTTTTTATGCTTTTTAAATTTATTTATTTATAATTGGAGGATAATTGTTTTACAATGCTGTGTCATTTTTATGCTATATATCAACATGAATCAGTTATAGGTATACATATGTATTGAATAAATCAAAATCTACTACACAAAAACAAAATATATTTATATATAAATGTAGTGTGAAAATGATGTAGAAAAAATAAATCAGGTTAAAAACAAGTTGTTGTTGTTTTCTCATAGATTATCCCTTGAGATTGCCTCTACTGAGTACAGCTGGTGACTCAGTTATTGAAATATACTTACTGAGAGTGCTTGATAGTTTTGTTCTAAGTACAGTGAACAAAATTTATACAAATTCCTGCTGTCAAGGAGTTTTGCTCTACTTAACAGTGTAAATCAAACATTATCCCCACCCACAGCTTAGAAACACTTTACCTTCTACTGAGCTTGCTGCCTAGATTAACACAACCAGTTACCATTCTATTATCTTCATTAGGATGGTTCAAACTTGGGAAAGGAGTATAACAAGGCTGTATTTTGCCACCCTGCTTATTTAACTTAAATGCAGATTATATCATGAGAAACACTGGGCTGGAAGAAGCACAAGTTGGAATCAAGACTGCTTGGAAAAATATCAACAATTTCATATATGCAGATGTTACCACTCTAATGGCAGAATATGAAGAGGAACTAGAGAGCCTCTTGAAGAGATGAAAAAGAGTTGAGTGAAAAAGCTGACTTAAAATTCAACATTCAAAAATCTAAGATCATGGTATCCAGTCCCAACCTTTCATAGCAGATAGAAGAGGAAAAAGTTGAAGCAGTGACAGATTTTATTTCCCTGGGCTCCAAAATCACTGTGGACGGTTACTACAGCCATGGAATTAAAGGAAGCTTGCTCCTGGGAAAGAAAGTTATGTATGACAAACCTAGACAACATATTAAAAAGCAGAGACATCACTTTGCTGACAAATGTCTGTATAGTCAAAGCTATGATTTTTGCAGTAGTCATGTATGGACTAGTCATGACATGCAGTAGTCATGAGAATTGGACCATAAAGAAGGCTGAACACCAAAGAATTGATGCTTTTGAATTCTGGTGCTTGAGAATTCCATCTCCTTGAGAGTCCCTTGGACAGCAAGGAGAGTAAACCAGTCAATCCAAAAGGAAATCAACCCTGGATATTCATTAGAAGGACTGATTCTGAAGCTGAAGCTCCAATACTTTGGCCACCTGATGCAAATAGCTGACTCGTTGGAAAAGCCCCTGTTGCTGGGAAAGATTGAGGGCAGAAGGAGAAGGGGGCAGCTGAGGATAAGACGGTTAGGTAGAATCACTGACAGAATGGACATGAATTTGGTCAATCTCCAGGAGAGAGTGAAGGACAGAGGACATTAGCGTGCTGACTTTCATGGGGTGGCAAAGAGTCAGACACAACTTGGCAACTGAACAACAAAAAACTATCTCCAGAGATTCTCAACCAGGCAGACAGCTTTATTATTCATTATATTATTATTATTCAATATTTATTATATTATTTATAGGAGCTTTCCAAAAGACCATCAACCCTTCAATAGGAATAATCAGCAGTTTGCATCCTAAAACTCTATATCCCATTGCCTCAAAAGTGGTGTCCTTTCTTGCATCACTCCTGTTCCCTTTTAGAGTGAGGAGTGTCAAAGAAAAGGAGGACTTGAAACCAAGCAGGACCCTAAGGGGCCCTCCTGGGCACAAAGCCCCTCCATGTCCCCTGTTGCTTGTAGAAAACAAAAGTTTTAGTCTCCTAGGCCTCTCCTGAGTTCCAAAAAGTAGGCACAAGCAATTATTAATTAAGGAAGTAAGGGAATGTAGAAACAAAGGAAAAGCAATTTAGCAAGAAAAGTAATAATAATACCTCTGAGACAAAGCAGAATCCTAGTTCCTCCTCCAGGACTATACAAAGGAGATAGGGTAGGGGACGAGGACTCTCATTCATCCAGAGAAAGAGAACCAAACATGGCCTCTTGACACTGAATATGAGAACACACCATGTTTTGGGTGGGTTCTAGAGAGTACGCAGTGATATGGGCTTCTGGCATGGAACCAGGGCCTCAATAACTCTTCTGCCAAGGTCTAGAAATGCAGCAAATTTATCAAGATGTTCCAGTTTAAAAATTAGAAAATAAGGTCAGAACAGCAGAGGACCTGAATGGAAGCCCACCTGCTAATACCAGGGACTGACCAGCCTTGGCCACTGCTACTGGCCCTCTGTAGCTACCCTCCTCTTTCTCCTCTTCCTGAAGATCTGTGTATGGGGTCCTTAACATGCCATTTGGACACACAATCTCTATGTCACTCAAGCTGCAGATCCTGTCACTCTCATCCTTCCTAGCCACTCAGTAGCTAATCCTATATGATCTCATTTACAAGTGGGATCTAAAGGAAGCAAACAAAAACTAGCTCATAGATGCAGAGAAGAGCTCTGGGGTGGGGTGGGGTGGGGTCAGGGGGATGAGTGGGTTGAGGGGATAAAATCAGTGAAAGTGATCTAAAGGAATAAGCTTTAAGTGATAAACTAAATGTCAAGGTGATGTAATGCACAACATGGTAACTATAGTTAATATTGTATCACATATGTGAAAGCTGCTGAGAGTAAATCTTAAAAGTTCTCATCAAAAGAAAACATTTTTTATAACTATGTTGATGGATGTTAATTAGAATTATTATTGTGATCATTTCCAAAGACATACAAATCTCAAACCATTATGCTGTACACCTGTGACTAATATAATGTTGTATGTCAATTACATCACAATTTTTTAATTGACCAATATTCTTGACACTGAACATGAGAGGGTCCCAAGTTTTAGGTAAATTCATGCAGAGGTGGTAACACCTGATAGTTCATAAACAACTATGCAAGACTAGTTATAATACTGACACCATATGTTCAAATGATACCAGACATAAGGACACTTGTTGGGGCCCAACTTGAAAGGGTCAGTAACAAAATTCTGACACCCCAGATGGGATGGACCATGACCTTTATGCCTGTACCGATCCACTAGGACCCACCTTCAGGGGGAGGCTAGCAGAGGTTTTGGGAGGTTTGTGTGAGTATGGCTGACCTTGGTCTTTGAGTTAGTTGACTCTAAAGGATGAAATGGCAGCAGCCTTTAGCCAACTTTAGGTCAACTCTTTCCAGCTTGATACCCAGGAGTGGTGCATACACAAAGAAGCACCCAGAGTGGTCTGAACTGCCCCCGCTTTGAGGGGATCACACTGTGGCAAAGTTGGGGATGGCAGACTGAAACTTGACTGAAACTCACGTGTGCCTACCTCCGACTAGCCTTCTTGCAGGACCAGACACCTGGGGACAGAGGGGACCTGTGGACAAGAGGGAGCCATGGCAGCCTTGCTTGTGGTGTCACCAGTAGTCTCATCCTCTTGACCTGATACAGGCAATAGGAGCCACACCAGGGCTCTCTCCTGTCCTCACCAAGCTCCAGGGATTGGTAGTACTGTTCTCCATCCTCACGTTCAGTTTGGTAGGGAAAAGTGGTCAGCCCTCTGAAACAAGAGGCAACACACTGGGAAATAGCCCAGGTAATGAAGACCCCCTGACAAAAAAAAAGGACAGCATTCAGAGCTCAGGAAAAGGCACTGGGGACACCCAGTGTGAAAGGGTCCCAAAGTAGGTCAGTGCTAATTTCTCTGAAGTAAAGTGGGGAGCCCTGTGAGCCCCTCACAAGACCAGAAACCTTATGATCATTCCTTTCCCCCTCTGCTTGTGAAGCAACCCTCGGGTGATTCTTTATCAACCTTACCTGAGGTTCCACAGGCTCTCCTCCAGGTATCAGCACAGAATACCAGCTGCCCTGGGGATCTGCAGAGTACACCATGGGGATCCTTAGTGCTTTTAGCCCTCACGTGGTGGGAAGTGAAAAGAGAAAACACTGCCGCAGGCCATCACTCTACTTAATGAACCCAGTAAGTGCGGAACTAACTCGGCTCAGCTGTTCTGGCCCAGAGGCGTCTCATCTAACCTCTGGTGGGGTGTTCTGACCGAGGAGGGACTATCTCAAGCACACGCTGTTATGAATCCAGTAACCGAATAACCCCCATCTGTATCAGAGTCTACACTGTTTGGATGCCGTCTATTTTGGTCTTTTGAGGAATCCATTAATCATTTTGTGCTGGTTCCACATTTCACGAATGGGAAATCTTACTTGGGTCAAATCTTGTGGCATTCACATGCCAACAAATCACTTCACCCACCCCCTCAGTAGTTGGAATCAAATCCTATGCCCTGAAAACAGAATATTTAAGGTACAGGAAACAAACACCCACCATACTGAAGAACAGCCCATTTGGGTGCCTCCTGCAGAACTGGAAATTTATCAGGTATCACCTCTGACCCGCAAACATCTCATCTTCCTATGTAACTCAGCCTAGCCCTGGGAGATGGGGAAAGCTGGCATGCCAATGGGCCTAAGTTCTGTTTTTTTTTTTTTCCTGACTGTCCTGCTCCACATGCAGTTAGCCTCAAGGAATAAGTTAAAGTTTAGGGCATTTGAACTCAAGGATGGCAAACTCATTCCTCAAGCTTGAGAGAAGGGCCAACTTAGCCCTTTCAAAATTGGAACAACTCAAGTGTGCCCTCCGGGTAGGAGAAACCTTGAAAGCTCTCACAGAATATGGTAAACAGATGCTACTCACACCCACCGACCTGGCCCTCCTCCTCATCCAGCCAGGATGAGGGCCAGGCCTCCAAAACCCTGAAAAAATATTCACCTCCAGTAGCGAGCCTCAACATCAGGGTACACTTTTCCTGTGGTCAAAGACCTAGATGCCTTCATTTTTAGGAAAAAGTTGACATGTGAATATTGCTAATATTTGGGCCATGCATCCTAACTTATCTGGTATTCTTTCTCTCCAAAATTTTTGACAAACAATGGTCCCTCTGGGATACAAACAGTTAGTGCTAAGGTCTGGTAACCATCAGACATGTCTGAAGATGGCTGGGGAGAAATTCTGCTCCTTTACCCACAGTTATTATGTCCCCCCAAATCAGTAAGTGGCAGTGCAGAAGATGTATGTACCTTTGACTCTCAAGAATGAGGAACAGGACCAAAAACAGAGGAGGGATTTTTCACTGGCAAAGCCTATCAATGATTCCTGGGGAATTTAGGTAGCAAAATAAAGTCTAACCTTTTGCAGGGCTTCAAAATCACTGCAGATGGTGACTGAAGACATGAAATTAAAAGACACTTGCTCCTTGGAAGAAAATGTATGACCAACCCAGACAACATATTAAAAAGCATAGACATTACTTTGCCAACAAAGGCCCATCTAGTCAATGCTTTGTTTTTTCCAGTAGTCATGTATGGATGTGAGAGTTGAACTATAAAGAAAGCTGAGAGCCAAAGAATTGATGCTTTTTAATTGTGGTGTTGGAGAAGACTCTTGAGAGTCCCTTGGACTGCAAGGTGAGCCAACCAGTCCATCCTAGAGGAAATCAGTCCTGAATATTCATTGGAAAGACTGATGCTGAAGCTGAAACTCCAATACTTTGGGCACCTGATGCAAAGAACTGACTCATTGAAAAAGACCCTGATGCTAGGAAAGATTGAGGGCAGAAGGAGAAGGGGACATCAGAGGATGAGATGGTTGGATGCTGTCACCGACTCAGTGGACATGAGTTTGAGTAAACTCTGGAAGTTGGTGATGGACAGGTAGGCCCCGCATGCTGCAGTCCATGGGGTCACAAAGGGTCGGACACAACTGAGTGACTGAACTGAACTGAATCTTATTTTTTTTTTCTTGAGTGCTTAGTCCAGTCTCACTTGCTCATAGGGTGCTGCACCGCAGAGGCCTTGACCCTGGCCCTTCAAAGCAGAATTCCTGGTTCAGTAGGGCAACACCAGTACCTCTGCTCGGGGAGTCTGTGCAGAAGTTATGCAGGAAGGGACACTCAATTCAAGATGGCAGGAGAGGTGGGCCGGGTGTGGAGACGCTATGCCCAGCATTGCTGGATCTGGAGCCTGAGCAGAGCAGGTGTGCCCGCCCTGCGAGAACCCCGACCCCCTTCTGTAATGAGGGATATTCCAGTGGCACAGTGGTAAAGAATCTGCCTGCCAATGCAGGAGGTGCAGGAGACATGGGTTTGATCCCTGGGTTGGGAAGATGCCCCAGAGGAGGAAATGGCAACCTACTCTAGTATTCTTGCCTGGAAAATTCAATGGACAGAGAAGCCTGGCAGGGTACAGTCCGTGGGGTTGTAGAGGGTCAGACACGGCCATGAGGGAGCATGCCACTCATGTCCTATGCTGCAACTCCGCTCACTGTCTGTCTGGGGAAGCATAGAGAGGGAGCCTGCACCTCTCCATTCTCTAAACAGAGATTAAGGTTTTCCTTTGCTTCTAACCAAACTCATTCTATTGGCTTAAATGACACCAGGAAGGAGGATCTTCATTGGAGCCCAACCCAGAAGGATCACTAACAACCACCATGACTCTTTATTATCTCATATATAAACTAATATTTAATGTTGTAGTGAAGATTATGTTTTCTTTTTTTTTTTAAATAAATAAGCCCGACCCCCGGCGGACCCGGAGAACCTGGCGGACTTCGCGGGCTGCACGCCCTCCACGCCCCCGGCCGGCGGTGGTAGCGGCCTAAACGCCAGGTGGGGGAGTCGCACTCCCAGCCGCGCGCTTGCCGCCGCTAGCCCGAGCCGGCACGAATGCCTCCGGCGGCCGAGTCTGCGCGCCAGTGTCGAAGATTATGTTTTCATATGTACTTTGGGTTGGCGAAAAAGTTCATTCATGTTTTTCATAAGAAGTTAGTGAAAAGCCCTAACAAACTTTTTGACCAACCCATAGATTGTAAACTGCAAAATTTCATAAAAATTTTAAAGAAGCAGGGAAATACTCTATAATACTAACTTTTATGGGCTTCCCAGGTGACTTTAATGCACCTCAATTGGTACTAGTGGTAAAGGACCTGGTTGTCTATGGAGGAGACAAAAGAGATGTGGTTTTGATCCCTTGGTGAGAAAGATCCCCTGAAGGAGGACATGGAAACCCACTCGGTATTCTTGTCTGGAAAATCCCATGGACAAAGGAATCTGGCAGGCTGCAGTCCATAGGGTCACAAAGAGTTAGACATGACTGAAGTGATATCATGCGTACATGCTATTAAAGGAGATTAAAAATGACTATAGTCCTATATCTATTCATTTTCCTTGCCTTGATGAAGTCACAAATAAGGAATTATAAAAAAAAGATTAAAGGTAGTAAGATAAAGCAAGAGCAAAGATGATTGTCATGAATGATTTGGGTCCTGTTTATTGGCACGAGTTGTCTAAATTTCAGAACCTATTCAAAGCCTCCTATAGCATCTTTGGCACATGCAAATATGAAGGAACACCACATTTCTGGTTTATAAAGTAAAACCCAAGAATCAGTCACTCAATGTGACTATTTGGAGCAGAATATTCTTTACAGATGGACAACATACAAATTGGGAGAGGAGTATGTCAAGGCTGTATACTGTCACCCTGCTTATTTAACTTATATGCAGAGTTCATCATGAGAAACGCTGGGCTGGAAGAAGCACAAGTTGGAATCAAGATTGCTGGGAGAAATATCAATAACCTCAGATATGCAGATAACACCACCCTTATGGCAGAAAGTGAAGAGGAACTAAAGAGCCTCTGGATGAAAGTGAAAGAGGAGAGTGAAAAAGTTGGCTTAAAGCTCGACATTCAGAAATCTAAGATCATGGCATCTGGTCGCATCACTTCATGGCAAATAGATGGGGAAACAATGGAAACAGTGGTAGACTATTTCCTTGGGCTCCAAAATCATTGCAGATGGTGACTGCAGCCATGAAATTAAAAGACACTTGCTCCTTATGAGTAAGCTACATAGCATATTAAAAAGCAGAGATATTACTTTGCCAACAAAGGTCCATCTAGTCAAAGCTATGGTTTTTCCAGTAGTTGTGTATGGATGTGAGAGTTGGACTATAAAGAAAGCTGAGCACCAAAGAATTGATGCTTTTGAACTGTGGTGTTGGAGAAGACTCTTGAGAGTTCCTTGGACTGCAAGGAGATCCAACCAGTCCATTCTAAAGGAGACCAGTCCTGGGTGTTCATTGGAAGGACTGAGCTGAAGCTGAAACTCCAATACTTTGGCCACTTGATGGGAAGAACTGACACATTGGAAAAGACCCTGATGCTGGGGAAGATTGAAGACAGGAGGAGAAGGGGACAACAGAGGATGAGATGGTTGGATGGCATCACCGACTCTATGGACAAGAGTTTGAGTAAGCTCTGGGAATTGGTGATGGACAGGGAGGCCTGTTGTGCTCCAGTCCATGGGGTCGCAGAGTCAAACATGACTGGGTGACTGAACTGAACTGAATGTACTCCTAGGATCATTAAGGGTGACACTGACATGTAACACAAGGGTTTTGTTTGCCATCACCCTATTTCATAATCAACATCCTCCCCTTTCAAAACACAGGCTGTTGCTTAAATGCCTGGCATGCTCCCTTTATTTTCAGATGTTCTTTTTTCCTAAGTTTATGGATTTCCTACTCACTAAAGACATTAAGTAGTCTGATTATATACTGCTGTGTAACAAATCACCTCAAACTCACTTTATGCATAAAGAAAGTCGTATCGATTTTATTATGCAGGTCAGAAATTCAAAGCAGAACTGGGAAGGATTGGATTGGGATGTCTTCACAACTGCTTCATGAAATCCAGGACCCCAGCCGGGATGTTGTTAAGTGTCTGGGTGTGACTCAAATGTATTGCAATCATCAGACTTCCTATGACAGGCCTTAAATCCAGCCTCAGTTGAGACTGATGACCAACACTAGACCTTTCTAGGTGGCTGGTTTCTAAGAGTAAGTTTCTACAGAGCAAATGTTCAAAAACCAAGGGGAAGATGCATGGACCTAAAGAGCCAAACTCAAAAGCTTGTAACTCTCCTTTATTGGTTGAGTTAGTCACAATTTTATCATGAAAGGGTTGAATAATAGACTTTGCCTCCTGATGAGAGGAGTGCCCCAAAAATTAGCACTTAAAATCTTTACTATATAAGCTATGTATAAAAGGTAGAGCACAGACTCATTGCAAAATGTATGAACAAGAATGTGTGTGTTGTTAATTGTTGAGTGTATTCCATTATCCATTCTCCTCAACAAACAGACCATACACTTCAGAGTTAACACATTCAATACACTCCACTGGAAGACCCAGTGAGTCTACAGGAATATAGACTTGAGCCAAACAGCACTTGGTATTTCTCTAGACACAGGATTGGTCCTGGAACGCACATGTGTAACAATTAAGATCACTGGGATACATTTGGAGAGAGCATTGACTTTTCTTGCTTTTGTCTCTTGGCCTTTGAATATTGTCGTGTGTGCCTTGAGGCTTGGTCTATTAATGACCATCTTTATAACAGCTGGAGAAAGAAAATAACGTAGAACAAAGCAAAGACACGTACAGAAAGAGTTGGGGTCGTGACTGAACCGTGTCTGCTGAGAGCACTTCTGTTGTGCTTTTTCAGTTCTGTTACACCATAATTTTTTCAGTGAATTAGCCACACTGAATTAGATTTTATGTGTTTTATATATATATGTGTTCAGAAGCATCACTACTGATGCTCTCTCTATATGAAAGAGAGAAATTAAATATAAAATAAAGCAATTGTGAATTTGTGTCCCTCCAAATTCATATGTTGAAACCCAGTATTAGGTAGTGGGGCCTTTAGGAGGTGATTAAGTCATAAGGGTAGAGCCTCATGAATGGGATTAGTTATTTTACAAAAAAGACCTCAAAGAGAACATCCTTTCCTCTTCTGCCATATCAGGACACAGTCCATGAACCAGGAAGCAAATTTGTAAGTGCCTCATTCTTGGACTTTCCAGCCTCCAGAACAGTGAGAAATAAATTTTGTTGGTTATAAGCCGCTCAGTCCAAGGCATTTTTGTTATAGCTGCTTGAACGGACTAAATAACCATGTAAATACTTTCATTACCTTGTTCACACTCTGTTGGGTGTGTACTTGCCTCCCATTACATTCTCAGAAAGCATTTCTGGAGCTTATTCATCTTTGTTCTTAGTACGTAGTAGATGCTCAGTAGACTGCTGGACCAATAAATGAATGCCTAGATTGAAATCAGGGTAGAGAGCTTGAGTATCTAAGTGACTTAATCAAACTCTTTTGATTACATTGTAGAGGGTGACTGGTTTTTTTTTTTTTTTTTAAATAGTCCAGTAGTCATATTTTTGGCACCCTATATACAGGATAAGAAATCAAGTTTATTCAAAATGATTGCTTAATTATGCACACTTGAAACATGTGGGGCTTAATTAATGGTGGTTGATAGTAAATCATCCA
The DNA here is from genome assembly GCF_000754665.1 of Bison bison bison. NCBI lineage: Eukaryota > Metazoa > Chordata > Mammalia > Artiodactyla > Bovidae > Bison > Bison bison. Next base: position 3,550,160 of record NW_011494772.1, on the reverse strand, counting down.
GGTAAAATATATTAACTTCCGAATACATGCTAATCCTATGCATAGGTGTATTATTAGTCAAAGTAATTTATTATTTTTCTTGATTTATTTTTCCGCAAAGTATTCGAGCATTCAAAATGGTAAAATATTTTACTTACAAAAAATGTCTCAGCCCATTAAAAAAAGACAGATTGAAAGAAAAGTTAAAACCTCTCCAAAATATTTCTCATTCCCACAGAGAGGCTGAAGTGGGAGCAAAGGGATTACTGGGTTAGGCAAAGCAATTAAAAAATCTGACTTAAAAAGCAATGTTGTATGACCTTGAGCAATGTCCCAAGTTGTTTTGAAAAAACAAAAGTATGTGTTCTTGGAAAGTTCAGTTGGTTTTCAGATTAATTTGGGGAATGTTAATATGGGATTCATAGCCTGTATATATCTACATAAATCTATATCTATCTATTTATCTCTGTATGTATCCACACACACACTTGCTGTTGTTTCAGAAATTAACATTTATAATTTCTTATTTTTAAAAATGGCCTTTGGGACTTCCCTGGTAGTCCAGTGATTAAGACTCCTGGTATCCACTGCAGGGGCCATGGGTTTTATCCCTGATTGGGGAAGTTCCACATGCCACATAACATGGCCAAAAAAAGGCCTTTGGACTCTAAGCAATTCTTTGAGATTTATATATTAATTAAAGATAATGGGTTTCCCTGGTGGCTCAGTGGTAAGGAATCCCCCTTCAATGCAGGAGATGTGGGCTCAAGTCCCAGGTCAGGAAGATCCCTGGAGGAGGGAATGGCAGCCCACTCCAGTATTCTTGCCTGGAGAATCCCATGGACAGAAGAGCTTGGTGGGCTACAGTCCATGGGGTCACAAAGAGTCAGACACGACTGAAGTGACCGAGCACACAAGCTAAGATGATGGAGCTTTTAAATGTTTGGTGCCAACAGCAGAGAACACAGCATCCACTCAACTTCCCACTCCCAACAAAGACACCATTTCCGCTGATTCTGTTATAATTAATGAAACAAAGAATTGTTTCTAAGCTTTGTTATCAAGTTTCTAATTGTTAAGGGGCAGTTTTGTTTCCTGGAATAAGAAGGAGTTTTAAAGCTGTATTTATATCTGCACTCTGGTTATGACTCCCTATTGAGAGTTTCATCACATTTTTTTAGTTTTTCAAAATCTTGGTTTCCTTACCTGCAAGGGATTAAACCTACCCATGTAAAACTAATTGTGGCAAAAATGTAATCTATGAACTATTGCCAAGGCCTCTACCGTCTGAACTCCCACACTTTCTATCCATGAAATTAGGTACTATTTGAAATTTTGATCCACCCTGTAGACTGGAAAGAGAGGAGAAAATCCAGACTACATATATGGAATGACCAAGAAAGACATAATTGAGTTGCCCTGGAACTAAGACAGTATTTTCTTCAATTAGGCAGAAAAGCAGCCCAAAATAGACACTTAGTCTAGTCACTGAGACCTCAAATGACATGCTTGTCCCCCTGAATTGTGAAATATGTGCTGAAAATGTCATATCCTCACCCTCCAGAATTCAAAAGCAAGGAAACAAGGAGAAACACTAAGAATTTATTCCATGATTAGGTATTTGACAGTGAATTTTACTCACTGGAAATGGAACCAACCTATCCTTGAACCACACTTATTTTTTGACCTTGTTAAAAAAAATTCTTTGCAAGTTTTGGAAACAAATTATGTGTGAAGATAGCAAGTGTGCAGTGTTTTCAGTTCATAAATACAACAATATCTTGTATTGTTTTGGGGCTTTACAGAGTCCATGTTATATACATGAATTCGCTGAATCATGACAACATCTACATGAGGTAGGTATTATTGAGTTTACAGGTGAAGTACCTGAAATTTAGAGGTTAAGTAATATAGTAATATGTCCAAGGAAACATAGCCCATGACAAAACTGGGATTCAAACCCAGGATCTCTGATACACATAATTTATGTGTATAATTACACATAATTTATATGCATATCATTCACTATAAAGAGAGATTAAGTTACTTTTAGTCAACTCACCAAAAGAAAAGAAAAATTACACCTTCAAACGTATCTCTCTAATTTTTTTCCCTCGATATAGCTTGGAAACTGACTTCTTGACCTATGAACCTTTTTATCTTTATGTAGATGCTGGTGATTGCTTCATTTTTGTAAAATTAATTTCAAATTATTATCCCCTTTTAAACTTTTTCCCCGTATTTTCAAATTGTGGCCAACAAAAAATTTAGCAGTATATAAGTCACAGGAAAAAAACTTTCAGTAGATTCTGTTGCTCTTGGAACTTCTAAGACAAGATGCTCATTTCATTCTTCCAAAGGTGAGTAATTGAATATACTGACTTTAATCTAATGAACAATAATATGCAATCTGGTACATGATAGCTTTTTGAATTGTCAGAATTTTACATAAATTTGGAACAATAAAGCAGATACTGGTAAGTATTTTGGATTCATATAATTTTCTTGTTGATAAAACTTAAGTAGTTCAAAGTTTACAAATCAGATCTATCATAGTTGAATCCTGACCATTTCAGAAATAAGTTAACTGAAATTCAGGCAAGTACACAAAAACATTTTAGTACATTCTTAATAATAATTAAAAGTTACTCTGATTAAATGACTATTAGTTTATGATTCACTTTGTATCTTTAACTTCAGAAAAGTAAAATGAGAAATTTTCCTTATAACTAAAACCTGGCTATTCATAAAGGGGAATTTTTACTCATTTGATAATACAGTATGAAATGTTAAGACAGCACAACTTTGTGATTAAATGGAATAAGTTTGATCACACAATGAAAAAAAAGAAATCAACACAAGGAAGAATGATGTATTTGAGAACATTTTTAATAAATAATGTGACAAAATTACTTTTCTGATTATTGGATTTTCAGTATGCAAAATTATGGCTAAAAATAAGAGGCTTCTTACATGAACATAATGAAAACATTAATCACATGGACTGTTCCCTTAGTACTGCACACCTTTTCTATGTAAATTTCAAATTATCTAAGTGAACACATTTAGTTTTTGGTGAACACCAGCTTTTTTTTTTTTTTGGGGTTCAGTTTTGTTTGGCTTTGTTTTCTGTGGGGATGGCAGGGCTAGGGGGGTGGGTCAGGACTGATACCTATAAATGAATAAATGTACTTTTTTTCTTCAAATAGCACCAATTATAAAGTTAATGAAATTTATATAACGAAAAAAAAGGGTCATAAAAATCTACAGTCAGAGGACATCATTTGGCAATTCAAAGCAAGTAATGCCTCCATTTGAGCTTATAAGGAAATCTTCTAAGCTTAACCAATGGCCATAACAAACTTAAACCTTTTTTTCTTTCAGTCCAGGAAAAGTAAGAACCGTTGCATTCATGGCCCACAATAAAGTATGCACGTTACTTCACCATCTGTCATCATTCAAATATTCCAAATACAAACATAGAGCATTAACAAAACAGGTTAAAAACGCTTCTCAACATTTTTTTTTCAATAAGACAAAAAAGGTTAATAGTTACAATGGTTTACAAATAAAGTTTAGTGATTGTGCTTTTAAAACCAAAAAAAAAAAAAAAAAAAGATTAAAAACAGTGCATTACAAAAACAAAAATCAAACTTCCTTAAGTGGCACTTCCGAAAGTTGAACTGACACTACCAGAAGAAATTCAGGCCAGTTGAGATGGGATGTCCTTATTCGATTGGTCATTAAAAACATCCGTTTGTTGATTATATGCATTTATAATTGCTTTTTGATTGAAAAATAGAACAAGGTTTTTGCTGGGCTGACTTATGACAATGACTAGACAACCAGAGATCCAACTGGCTTACCCCTACTTATCCAAAAGTAAGTTTCTGATAACAATATACTTCAGCGATCGAAATGAAGACAAAATAAAGTACCACCAGGGGTTGCGAAGAGTATATATTTACAATGTTTCTACCCCTTTCAAATTGATTATGGTTGTCCTGCATTTGCTATGTTTTTTTTTTTTTTTTTCTCCCTGCAGAGGGTGGTATGAAAGACTGATTTTAAAATCATGTTAAAATGAAGTTATGTTTTAGTTTGCATTAGCAGTTGGTTATAGAAAGATTATATCTTTAGAGCCCTTGACATGAAGTTGATTAGTCAACTCTGCATCTTTGATCAGTAAATTGGCTTGGTATATAAGCAGTGCAATGCCATATCTCAGGGGCAAAATGCAAAAGAACTGTTTTGTTCTCTCCTGTTGGCTGATGACTGAAGCAAGAAGTCAAATACTTCCCTTGCCGGAAGCAAGGTGAAATGATTTGTTGCAACAGCGAGGGGAATAGGGAGGTTCTTCCTAGGGATAGGGATCAAATAACAATGATAAAACCCCAGTAAAATTTAAAAAATGGTATTCCAATAAGAGGAATGAAAACGACAATTTGTACACTCTGATTGCACTGAACATTTTATCTGGCGTCTTATGTCATCTGACACAAGGCATCTTGAGTGATAACTTTCACATTAGATCTCATAATCCTCTCTGGTTGTCTTCAGCTTTCAGTTTCCTGTAAGAGATAAGTTCCTGTTAAATTTGAAAATAAATCTTCGAGTGTTGTCCTACTTCATATTTATTTCATGCTTTTATTATTACATTGTTTCTTCATTCATTCCCTAGCATACACTGAAAAGTGCTCATGGCAACATATTCATACATCAACTTCAGCTGGTTTTGACGGCAAATCCAGTAGTTCTCTAACGAGTACTAAACTGTGTTCCATCCAGTGTCTGGGGATTAGGAAGTGTGGCACAGGGAGAGGAACAAGAGCAGGCCAAGTTTTCTACCCTCCAGCCTCAACTCAACACAATAGCTCAATTTTTACTGGTTTCAAGTAGCTGGTTGCCTATATTGACTTTTTGTGCCCTCAAAGGGCTCTTCTAAAAACAAAACAAAAACTAAACCAAAAACCTGAAAAATAACTTTTCTAACAGCATGTGCAAAAGGAAAGTCTTCTTATTCTAAACCACAAAATAAAAATACATTGGGCATAACAGCAAATTCAATTAGACATAATTAATTATAATTGTTTATCTTCTATTATACAAAGTTATAGTTTAACACTCTACTAACAATCCGCTTGAGATAACATCTATTTGTAGGAAGAGAAATTTGTCCTCAGCTTATCTTTTCATTGAATGGTGAAAACACAGTCTTAAACACAGGATTTACAATACGATGTGACTTACTGCCAACTCTACCTTACAATACTATCTATAGATTATAACAAAGGATATCTTTGACTCAAGAAGTGTTCTCTATTTGGGAAGGTCAGTGGTAAGTATTAGGTTCCCATTTTCAAAAGACTGAAGATGAAAGGTAATTGCCCAAATCATCCTGATTAATCCCAGTGATCACTAGATGGCAGATAGTACAGGCAAAACACCCTCACTCACATTTTATAACTCTATCACTTTACTGGATTTTTATAATCTGTTGTAATACTATGAATTACAATTATCTAGATCAATAGTTCTTATTCCCTAACAACATATTTGTTATACAAATTTCCTATCTGAAGATGAATGCTAATGTCTAAAAAGAAACCATTACTACCATTTAAAACTTTGGAACACATTTCAAGAAAAATCATTAAATTCTAAGACTTTCAATTGCTATCACCACTAACAGGGCTTGTGATGAAATAGTAACATTTCTGTAGACTGATGAATGCTTTAAACTTTGAGGTTTATATAAAAACTAGTTTAACAGTGGGAAACTTGAAAAACATTATAGATACCTCTAATTCTTCATTATTATCTTCTCTTTCATATCCTCCAAGAACTTGCATCTCTGCAATATTTCTTCGACCTACATTTGCTTGTTCTCTTTGTCTGCTTCCTGATCCTCTTGATGACATAGAACTTGAAGAACTAGGATCTCTGGGATTATTTGATGTCGGAAAAGTAGGTCTACAGTAAGGCAGAATATCCTCTGTGTAATGAAATATAATAAGTGCATATGAAGCCCGGTGTACATTTTCATTGTATAATGTATCACTATGTCTATAAATCGGAATGGAGAAACATTAGTGTTTCTGAAGAATAAATGAGGACATTAACAATAATGAATAAGGCATTGAAAACAAAAATAACAACCCTGCTCTTTTTCCTGGTAGTGGCTGGGATTTAGATTGATTCTGCTCATAAATTCTTATCTGTCTCAAATTCACTTGAGATCAATATCCTTAAAAGTGGGAAACCAAACCTGGAGTCAGACATGACTTCCAGTCTTATCCTTCACTATGTTATCTCCCATTATTTCAGGCTTTAGTTTCCACTTTTTCAAAAAAAAAAGTGATAATAGTGTCTACTAGGACACTAGGAGTTGCTAGTGTTGATGTGAAAACACATGAGATATTGTAGTATGTACCTACGTAAACTAAGAAAGAATTATTAGGCATTGATAGAAAAACAAATCCCAGTCTTACTGAACCACCAAAACAGAGTCAAACCTGGGTTCACTCCCTTGATACCAAGATGCCCACCTCCATTTCAACATCATATTTACACTGTGGAACCCTGAATCTGAGAAGCCTGACATTGTTGCTAGCTTCAAAAATCAAGCCACTCCTGGTAACTGCTGTCTCGTGAATGACTATTTCCATATGCTTTAAATTTGGTGATGCTTCTAATGTTGCATCTTTCAACTGCTTACTTCTCTCCAAAGCCTGTCCATTCTAACCTTTGGACAGAAAACACATCAAAACAGAGCACAGCAAAACAAAACAAAACCCTTCCACATACCCTTTTGTTTTCCTCCCCTAAAAGCTTCCTCTACGGTCCACATTGCCTGAATGAAATCTGATTTCCCGGGGGGGCAACACTGAAGTTCCTTACAGTGGAAGAAGGGAAGCTTGCTTTCAGGTCACCAACACTAGCTATAAATCATTGCTCTTCCACCCTTGAACAAAAACACCCTATTCCTGTGAGGGCCAAGCAGTGGAGTTATGTAACCTGTATCATCCTCTTTGGTGCTACTTCTCTCCTGTTGTATTCATCACAACTTTCATTCCTGATCCAGACTTCTGATTCTCTGGTGTTTCAGAGTCCATGTGGATCACTATGCCAGCACCTAGCTAGCTTCATGGAACTTGGCCCTCTGTGACCTTCATCTTCTGTCTCTGTTTCACCCAATTTTTTCTACTGAACTTAACTTTTGACAAACTACATCATGATAAAATATCTCTTTGGCTAAAGATTTTCCCCTTAAGCCGGTGCTCTACATAAATCTATAAATCTCTCTACTGATAGGTTAGCATAGCTTCTTGAAAAGTAATCTGGACTCAGTATTAGTCATTACAACTCCCATTCACTCTACATCTCACTGAAATCTACATATGCCCACATTACTACAAGGGAACTGAGAAAACTCCCTGTTGACTTTGATAATGCTAACCATGTTTCAATCCTTAGGTCTCTAGACTTCTCACTGCCCTTCATCTGAAAACCACAGCCAGGGTAAACACTACTAGTCTCAGCTCCTACTTCTCCCCGCTTCCTGGCCTGTCTTTGGTGGGCTCTTCTTATGCGGTGCCTCTTACACATTGATGCCCTTCTTGCTGGTTTCTGCTTTTAGCCCAGTGTGCGTGTGTGTGTGTGTGTGTGTGTGTGTGTGTGTGCATAAAAGCTTTTTTTCCCATTTACTCTGGACAATTTCATCCATTCTCTCAGACTGTACCTTTTCTAGAACAGAGCTGCCATGAGGGCAGATACTTGGCTTTGTGTATTGATACCATCTCACCTAGATATATAATAGGTTATTGATGCATGAGACAGGGTGCTCAGGGCTGGTGCACTGGGATCATCCTGAGGGATGGGATGGGGAAGGAGGTGGGAGGGGGGTTCAGGATGGGGAACACATGTACACCCATGGCTGATTCATGTCAATGTATGGCAAAAACCACTACAATATTGTAAAGTAATTAGCCTCCAATGAAAATAAATAAATTTAAAAAATAAATAAATATTCTGACTGAATAAATGGGTGGCTTTACTATTTCACCATGATGAGTTATTAATGTATAATTCCTGAACTCTGCCCAACTGCCGTCTTTTGAGGGCCCCTCAAACTCCACAGATTGAGCACTGACTTCACCATGTCCACGCCTCTGAGATTTCTTCCCCCTCTCTATTCCTTAATGCAGTTATGGCATCACTAACCTTTAAGATATCTTAGATAGAAAGCTGGAATTATTTTAATATCTTCTCTCCTTTCCAACAACCTTCCCATAACCTCTTAAATGAACCTTTTCCACATATTCAAATATATAACATGTAAGGATGATTTTAACTAAAAAGTTTCTTGAATATTCCCCTCAGTCATCCCTGCTCCCACAGCCTGGTTTATATTCTCCATGTCTCTTCTGAGGTTGTAAATTTCTTCTAACGGGTCTCTGCTTCTTGAGTTATTTCCCTCTAAACTTGCTTCACTCAGCTACCTTCCTTTTACAGGAACTATAGGGTCTCCATGAGGTAAGCATACATTTATCTCAAGAGCTTCATCTTTATCACTTTTACTGTCTAATAACACTGAATTTCTTATATTCTCCTCAATGTACCTCAACTTCTCATTCTGACTTTCTCTGCCAAAACAACCTATCCACTCTTCTTGCCCAAGCTAAATTCCACCCTCCTGAAAAGTCAGTTTATGGGTCATTTCCCACTAGGAAAGATCAAGAAGTCTTTCTTTACATTCCATCACCCACTAGACTGGGCTAATTTTCCCTTCTCTGGACTCTCAAGTATCATGACACCATAAACATTATCAAATATGGGTGTATCTGTGAATAAAAATTACCTGTCTCCTTCCCTGACTATAAGCTCCTTGAGGTCAAGGTTCATGTTTACACATAAATTTCAGGACGAGTACAATGCTTCATAACACTGTAGATGTTTGATATATGTAGAAATAAATTGAACTAACTGAGGTAAATGTCAGCAAAAAGATCAGACTTTGAAATCTAAAAGGCCACTCTCCTTAATTAAAAACAACCATTTGTTACAGATGTAAATCAGGGAGCCTCTTTAATTATAAATAGCAAAAACTGAATTATGAAGGTTAAAATTACAGGAATGCACAGAAATGATAATTACAAGACACAAAAATAATTTCATCCCTTTGTTTTAATTTTACACACACCAAAATCATTCTGAGTTGTTAAATTTTCTCCTGAAGAATTCAGCTTATTTTGGAGAAACGTTGATTGTGAGCAGCAAATTGGTCTGTACTTTCAGGTCAGATACAAATCTCATAAGTTATATTGTGACATTTGATTTATGAATTACTACTTGGAGTATAATTGTTAAAAGTTCAGATCACCTTGACTTTAATGATTAAAAAAAAGCACAGTTTTTCAAACTTCATATTATAGTGATGTAAGCAAGTAATCTGTGGTCACAGTGGAGGCATCTGTGCAAAACTCACAACTTTACCATCACTTCATTGCTGAGTCCATGCCAGAGTGAGGAGTTCAGGCTTCCGTCACAGAATGAAGTGAACCTGTCCTCTATATTGAAAGAAAGTTGCTAATGACCAGATGCCCATAATGAACAGAACAGACTGGTGTCCAATCTTATCAAACTGCAGCTTTGAAAACAGTTGTAGTTATAAACTGCACTTACAACCTTCTAAGATTCATTTCCCCATCACTCTTTCCTGATTCCTTCATCAATTACCTTCTTTTCTTGTATCTCTTCTGCCTAAATAGGTTCTTCTCCTAAATCTATACTAATGTTCAAATATCTTACCTAAAATCATTTCCACAGATTCTGCCTTCCTGTCAAATCTTGTCTTGACTTCTCTCCTTCCCAACCTTCTGCAGAGAGCCCATACTTATCACGTCCCTTCCACAATTTTCATTTACTTTCCAGACCCTACAGTCAAGATTCTATAGTGACTATTTGATTTTAAAAAGTTAAATGGTGGTGGTGGTTTAGTCGCCAAGCCTTATTCAACTGTTTGCGATCCCATGGTCCACAGCTCCCTCAGGCTTCTACGTCCATGGGATTCCCCAGACAAGAACACTGAAGTGGGTTGCCATTTCCATCTCCAGGGGATCTTCGGGATCCAGGGATCAAATTCAAGTCTCCTACATTGGCAGGCAGATTCTTTATCACTGAGCCACCTGGGAAGCCCTCTATCTTTTAAATACCACCCACAAAATAAACATTTGTAAAATCTCTGTGTCCTTTAGCCATTCTCCCACCCTACCCCCGTTCACATCCAACTTTCACTTCTGTGCCATTTTATATTCCTTCCCATCTTAAAATGTCCTTCTCCATTATTTTCAGGATACTATTCTTTCTAGTTTGAATGGTTTGATTACTTTATATCACTGGGTTGATTCCACCTCAGTTTCTGTACAGAATGTTCCTCTGCCTAACATATGTTTGTATGTATGAATGTGTTTATTTTCCCTGAAGTATAGTTGGTTTACAATATTATATTAGTAGCATATAGTGATTCAAAGTTATTATAATGTATTATAAAATAATGGCTATATTCTCATGTTATTATAAAGTAAAATATTCTCTGTGCTGTACAGTATGTTCTTGTAGCTTATTTATTTTGTATGTAGTGGTCTGTACCTCTAATTCCCCATCCCTGTCTAGTCCCTCCTCCTTTTGCTCTCCCCACTAGTACCCTTAACCATCATGCAGTATCCTTACAGTCATCTCTGTGGTGTGCTGGAGACAGCTGACGTGTTCACACAAGGGTCTACTACACCAGTCTCCTCCGAACTCCACATAACACTGATTTCATATTAGTCGCTTGAAACTAGCCATTTTGGATGTAATTACACAACAGAAGTAAACAAATGGCTACAAATTAGGGGCTTGTTCTGTTTCCTTCCCAGAGAATTGATTGTTAAACATTATCCCCTACATCACTGCTGATAATTTAGCTTTTGCAATTCAAACAATTTTCACCTCTGTGACGCTGAGGTGAACAACATCCATTCTCCACGTACAACCTTTCTCCTGATCTTTAAACTTAGTTCTCTAAATTCTTACTGAATTTTTTCATTTCTACGTTCTTGTCAGTACCTTAATCTAGTCATAACTGAAGTTATTTTCCATATGACTTTTATCCTTTTCCTCATTTTTTTACATTGTTCAATACAATTATGTTGTATAGTCATGGAAAGCCATCTAATTAACATTTGAATAACTTTTTTACTCCCTTAGTTCATTTTACTTTTTTACATTCAATTAGTCACCAAGTCCTATAGGATCTATCTCTGAAATGCCTACATAGGCTGTTTCTCTTTTTAATTTGCACAACTCTTTTAATTCAGTGCTTTCATATTTTATACCTAGATTATTTTGCAAGGTTCTGATACCTTCAGCTACCCAATTCCAGACTCCTCCTTCACTATACAGCTCTGTCAGTTATTTTTTTAAGCAGAAAAAAAAAGGATAATTTTTTTAATTCTTATTTTTGATTACATAATTTCTTGATTAATTTTTTTGCTGGTTCACCACTGTCCATATCATTAATCCCAAACTCTTCAAAATAGTATTCCTGGCCTCCTCAATCAGGTTCAACCACCTTTCTAGTTTTATTTTTGCCATTCGTCCCTGGCCCCAAGCATCTTATTTTCCAGCCAAACTGGAAATCGGAATTCACCAAACATTCATTTTCACATTTTCATGTTTTGCCTCTATTTATTTCCTTTCTCAGAAATCTCCTTTTCCTTTGTAACTTGTGTAAATCATGCTTTCCTTTAAACTTCAACTAAACTGGCACCTCTTCAAGGAAGATGTGCATAATATCATGTATTAGAACTGATTGTATTCAAATTACCTGGGTGCATACCTGTCTCCTCCAATAGACAGCAAATGTCTGAATCTTACCCTTTGTACCTGATCCTAAAGAGTCTTAACTGTGTACCATGCAAACATGTTCAATCTGTATTTATTGGCTGCTTGACTAAATAAGTACCTTGGATGAGATGAGCCTTTGCTGGTGGAAGGTCTCGTTTTGCTGCCTTGTTTCCTCGTCCTTTCCCGTCATTTGGCTGTTCCTGTGCTTCTCTGGCATCACCTGGATTTGGTCGCATATCAGCAACTTGTCTTCCATCCAATACTTCTCTCCCCTTGTAATTGCCTCCTTTCCTATCTGATGATCTGTCTGTTCTTGCTTCTATAGAAGGGAGTTTTGGCACCATCACGGGTCGAACCTCCAGCTGGGCCTTGGATTGGGCAGTGGGTGACTTGATAGCAGGTGGTGGCACAGGGGGAGGTGGAAGATCTGAAAAGAAATATTTAAAATACTGTGAAAGTCTGCCATTTCCAAATCTGTCAACATTACTGTTACCATTAGAGTCACATTCAATTGTGAAATAATAACCTTAAAAGAATTGAACAATTGAAGACAACCAAAGAATAAGAAGACTAACAATTTTAATGTACTCTCATTTTTATTTATCTGGCAGTCTTTACCAACTGATCCACCAGGGAAGCTTCACGACTGGAGTGGATAGCCTATTCCTTCTCCAGGGAATCTATCCAACCCAGGAATTGAACTGGAGTCTGCCTTCATTGCAGATGGATTCTTTACACAGTGAGCTACCAGGGAATCCCTTATCTGGCCCAGGAATATTGAATCATAGAGCTGGGACTTAGAGATTAGTTAGTTTTGGGATGGCTAATATGGATATATATGCTATAGCTTTTTCTCCCCCAACCACGGCTGCTGCGAAGTTGCTTCAGTCGTGTCTGACCCTGTGCGACCCATAGATGGCAGCCCACCAGGCTTCCCGTCCCTGGGATTCTCAAGGCAAGAACACTGGAGTGGGTTGCCATTTCCTTCTCCAATGCATGAAAGTGAAAAATGAAAGTGAAGGTGCTTAGTCATGTCCGACTCTTAGTGACCCCATGGACTGCAGCCTACCAGGCTCCTCCATCCATGGGATTTTCCAGGCAAGAGTACTGGAGTGGGGTGCCATTGCCTTTATGGCAGATCTTCCTAATTGATTTCACTGTAATGTTGCTGATCCCAGATGGATATCCTCACTCTTCAGGCAACCACTTCAGATTGATTGAGATTGGCACTTGAGTTGAGACCTCTTTGCCATCACTAATCTACCTGAATCCCTTCTCATTTTGTAGATAGGGAAGTTCAAACACACAGATCTTAAGTTATTTTCCAAACTTAAAGCTAAATATAATCAGAACCAGGACTAATGCCCTCAGATTCCTAATTTCTGATTCAGTGTTCTTTATACTACCATTTCATTCTATTGAATCTTCACAATCTACCTGCATTGGTATGCTCTCTCCACTTTGTAATATGGAAGTTTTAAACTAGATAATCTCTAGTATACATATAAGTTAATTTTTATCTATCTATAGTTATATATTAATATAGTATAAATAATTGGATATTATATATAATTATACTTCTCATAAACATACTTAAAAATAAAAGTAGGCATATAATTTTATATCTAGAAAATGTATTTTCTTTAAATACATTATTTTTTTTAAATGACTCCTAGATACACTCCAGGGGAAAAATATATATAACCTAGTAATAGTTGATAAGTTAGTAGAAGAATACAAACAGATTCTAGTTTTTGTTTGTTCTGGCTGTAGTATGGAGGATGAATTAAAAGGAAAGTCTTAAATCCAGGAGGGTAAATGTTATTTTAATAACTCAGTAAATAATGATAGGAGATAGAATTATACTGGTGACTTTCAGATGGAGAGCAGATGTGCCTGAGAGCGTTTAAGGAATAAAAATCAATATTATTTAATGATCAATGGAAAATAGCAGGGGAAGCGTGATGTGTGTGCAGTTGCTCCTGTCTGACTCTTTGTGACCCCATGGACTACAGCCCACCAGGTTCCTCTGTCCATGGAATTTTCCAGAGAAGAAGACTGGAGTGGGTTGCCGTTTCCTCCTCAAGGGGATCTTCCCAGCCCAGGGGTTGAACCTTGGTCTCCTGCATCACAGGTAGATTCTTTACTACTGAGCCACCAGGGAAGCCCCAGAAGACTATTCATTAGGTAACTTAAGATTTTTGCCATAGTTAACTAGTTGGATGAGGAATGCAGGGATAAGAAAGAGATGGTTTGCAAAGGAAGAGCATGAGTTCTGTTTCAGAAAAGTGAACAGGAAGAACTTCTGAAGTATCCAGGCAGATATATATAGGAGATTGTTATATATAAAATCTGAATTTCATGGGAGGTCAAAACCAGAGATCTAGAGACTTGAAACTATCAGCACATTTTTTCTTTAGTCATGACTTTAGAAATGGTAATGTTTTCACATTCTATGTGATATTAACAGGACAAATCAACTAAAATATGAATAGGGTATGTATTAATAGTAAATGTTTAGTATTACAAAATTAAGCTTTCCCATAGAAAATATACATGGTAAAAATTTTAAAGTATATAAAAACTTGGAAATATAACCCTTCATATGTCCTCACCTTCATTTCAAATCCTCAATATTGATGCAGAAGTAATTAGTCTGAATGGATGTTTATAGATCATCCCAGAAATTATTTATGCATAGAAAACAAGGCTGCCGAGTTGCATAATTCCAAGGATACCATTCACATTAGAAACTATGTAAAATGGCCATATCCGGGGTTTTGGAGCATGCATGTCTGCCCACCAGAAGGTGACAGCCTTCTTTTCCTAATAACATAGAATGATTATATATTTTTTTCACCTAAATGTGTAGTTGTATACATCTCCATACATAAACATATAGCTTTACCTCTTCTGATGAAAAGTTTGTATACTGTTTTGTTTTATGAATATATCATTATTTATATAGGAAATCCCAACAGAGGAATATTTAAGTTGTTTACAGAGATATTACTATTATTGGCAATGGTCCAGTGACTATTATTTACATACACTAGCATAAAAAATTCTTGAATATTAAAATCGTGCCTTGAAAATTCATAATATAATAGCAAATTAAGGGGTCTAGCAAGCATCAGTTTTAATCTAGTGTTTCTCATTCTTGGTGGGTTTTTTTGAAAGAATGAGTTTTTCTTTTAAAAAATGAGTTTTTTAAAGAATGATTTTTCTTTTGTTTCTTCTGTGTATTCTTGCCACCTCTTAAGTAGATAAAGAGTTTTTAAAAGTAATTTTATTTTGACTTTATCTGTCATATAACTAAGGCATTAGAATTCATTGTATTGGTCTCTGAAAGCATAAATTTTGAGATATCATCTTACATCCAGCTGTTTTACTTAGGACTGCATCATTAAAACTGGTCAGACTGTTACTTGCATACTGTTGTTCTTAATTCTCTTAGCTCACCATGTTCTCTAATAATAAATAAAATAAATAATAATAATAAATAAAGTAAATCTAGGAAAATCAAAAGCTTTTTGTCTTAAAACATAAACTGTCACTGTCATTGGTGATGATTTTCCTCCTTTAACATTTTTTTAAAAACAACATTTTTAAAATAGTTGTTGTTCAGTCTCTCAGTTGTTTCCAACTTTGCAACCTCATAGACTGCAGCACACCAGGCCTCCCTGTCCTTCACTACCTCCCAGAGTTTGCTCAAACTCATGTCCATTGAGTCAGTGATGCTATCTAACCATGTCATCCTTTGTCGTACCCGTCTCCTCCTGCCTTCAATCTTTCCCAGCATCAGGGTCTTTTCCAATAAGTCAGCTCTTTGCATCAGGTGGCCAAAGTACTGGAACTTCCCCTTCAGCATCAGTCCTTCCAATGAATATTCAGGGTTGATTTCCTTTAGGATTGACTGGTTTGATCTCTTTGCAGTCCAAGGGACTCTCAGGAGTCTTTACCAACACCACAGTTCGAAAATATCAGTTCTTTGGCACTCAGCCTTCTTTATCATCAGTTCTCGCATCCATACATGACTATGGAAAAACCATAGCTTTGACTATAAGGACTTTTGTTGGCAAAGTAATGTCTCTGCTTTTTAATACCCTGTCTAGGTTGATCATAGCTTTCCTTCCAAAGAGCAAGTGTTTTTTAATTTTATGGTGCAGTCACAGTCTGCAGTGACTTTGGAGCCCAAGAAAAGAAAGTTTGTCACTGTTTCCATTGTCCCCGCATCTATTTGCTATGAAGCAATGAAACCAGATGCCATGATCCCCGTCATTGACTACTTATTTATTAAAAATAACTCAAAAGAGAGAAAAGACAGATTCTACTGAGTGACTTAAAGTGAAGAGACCCAAGGCTGAGCTATTCTAAGTTCAGACTGAGCCTGTGACTGGGAATATGAGGAGAAGAAAAGTCTAATTCAGAATATACCTGGAAGCAGAGGGAGTGAGTGACTGCAGACTCATTTCTGCACTATGTCTTTGCTACAAACTCAGACTGGATTGCAAACACAGCTTATCAGGAAGCTGATGACTGCCACTATCATCAAATCAAAAGAACTAAAAAGCCTCTTGATGAAAGTGAAAGTGGAGAGTGAAAAACTTGGCTTAAAGCTCAACATTCAGAAAAAGAAGATCATGAAATCTGGTCCCACCACTTCATGGGAAATATATGGGGAAACAGTGGAAACAGTGTCAGACTTTATTTTTCTGGGCTCCAAAATCACTACAGATGGTGACTTCAGCCATGAAATTAAAAGACGCTTACTCCTTGGAAGGAAAGTTATGACCAACCTAGATAGCATATTCAAAAGCAGAGACATTACTTTGCCAACAAAGGTTCGTCTAGTCAAGGCTATGGTTT
>NW_011494772.1:3514510-3533323 GCF_000754665.1 Bison bison bison | reverse complement strand
TTGAACTGTGGTGTTGGAGAAGACTCTTGAGAGTCCCTTGGACTGCAAGGAGATCCAACCAGTCCATTCTGAAGGAGATCAGCCCTGGGATTTCTTTGGAAGAAATGATGCTAAAGCTGAAACTCCAGTACTTTGGCCACCTCATGCGAAGAGTTGACTCATTGGAAAAGACCCTGATGCTGGGAGGGATTGGGGGCAGGAGGAGAAGGGGACGACAGAGGATGAGATGGCTGGATGGCATCACTGACTCGATGGACGTGAGTCTGAGTGAACTCTTGGAACTGGTGATGGACAGGGAGGCCTGGCGTGCTGCGATTCATGGGGTCACAAAGAGTCGGACATGACTGAGTGACTGATCTGATCTGATCTGATCATCAAATCATAAAATATCTGGGCTGATTGGATATCAAAGCTGATGATTACCAGTATCATAAGATCATACAAAGCCTTGGGAATCTATGACTTGAGACAAAATCCCCAGATGCTCTATATAGATGCTATCTATAATACAGGTAGAAAAAGAAGAGAATCTGATGGTAATTTTAAGAGTTCAAACTTACTGTATATAATTGCCACTGTATATAATTAACAGAGGGGAATGATGGTAGGTGTAATTTCTAATATAAACAGATTACCAAATTTTTTTTTAGGTATCACAAAATAAACACTGAGTCAAATCAGGGATTATCATAGTATAAACAATTCTATATTTCATAAAATAACAAATAGTACTTTCAGGTAATTCATACCGCTAATAGCTCAAACTGGGTTTAAAAAATGGGACCATGAAACTCATATATATGTATAGTCTCTTTCTTTATACAATTGTATAAACACCATTCTTTATACAAGACTCTCTAAATACCAATATAATGCATGTAAAGTAATACAAAAAAAGCATAAACATGGAGACAATTCTGCCAGCATTCACTCACTACAGAGATCCATTTACAGACTCTATTTATTAACTGTTAAAAGTCCCAAGACCTTGTAATTAATGATACATCGAGTCAAAACAACATCATTCCAAAGAGGGTGAATTTATAACTTATGAAAAGTAGAGCTATAGAAATGATGTAGATTTGTTTTTTAAGTCAAGTATGTAAACAAATCAGGAAGGGTTGCAAAGGGGATGGAAAAATCTATTAGAAGGTCCTAAAATGCACTTATACTTGGCTTTAACTCAACGAAAGTCTGACTGATCAATATTCATATATTTGAATCCTGCCCTTTATCTGGGTGAAAGCAGCAAACATGAAATAAATAAAGAGTTAGATCCTGCCTGTCAGTATTCTACAGCAGGCAGTCCGTCACTTTGCAATGAGTACTCCCTGGGTGTCTATGAGACCCAACATTTACCTACAGCACAAGGTATGGCTACAGGCCCAGGAACTAGTAGGCTGTTATGGGCTCAACTGTGTCCCCTCCAAAATTCATATGTTGAAGTCCTAACCCCCAGTACCTCAGAATGTGGCTTGTAACTGGAAGACAGGATCTTTAAAGAAGCAGTTAAGTTACAGTGAAGTCCTTAGAGTGGGCCCTAATCCCATCTGCCTGGTGTCCTTAAAAGAAGGCGGCACATAACATACACAGAGGGAAGACCAAGTGAAGACATGGGGAGAAGGAGGTCATCTATAAGCCAAGGAGAGAGGCTTCAGGAGCAACCAACCCTGCCAACCCCATGAACCTGAACTTTTAGCCTCCAGGGCCATTAGGAAATAAATTTCTGTTGTTCAAACCACCTATGGTTTTTCCAGTAGTCATGTATGGATGTGAGAGTTGGACCATAAAGAAAGCTGAGCACCGAAGAATGGATGCTTTTGAACTGTGGTGTTGGAGAAGACTCTTGAGAGTCCCTTGGACCGCAAGATCAAATCAGTCCATCCTAAAGGAGATCAGTCCTGACTATTCAGTGGAAGGACTGGTGCTGAAGGTGAAGCTCCAAATCTTTGGCCGCTTGATGTGAAGAACTGACTCATTGGAAAAGACCCTGATGGGATGCTGGGAAAGATTGAGGTCAGGAAAAGAAAGGGATGACAGAAGACGAGATGGTTGGATGGGATCACCGACTCAATGGACATGAGTTTGAGCAGTCTCCGGGAGTTGGTGATGGACAGGGAGGGCTGGCTTGCTGCAGTTGCAAAGAGTCAGATACAACTGAGTGACTGAACTGAACTGAAGCCATCTAGATAAGGTGGCTTACCAAGGATTATGACAAGGATCATCAAAAATTACTCTTTATCAGTTCAGACACAGATCTATCAGTTTAGGTTCTTTTTTATTTTTTCCTTATAGAGGTCGCAAAAAATTCTGTAAAGGAAACTGATAATTTGAACAAAATGTATAAAGTAAAGATGCTACATGCTCAAGACTGATACAGCATATATTGAAAACAGTTCACATAAGAAATCTATTGACAATAATCAAACGCATCCATCATAATTGATTCAATCATCAAAATCCAAAAATGAAAAAAACCTCTCCATGTCTTATTGATATGTTTCTCATTTTCACAACTGGCAGCTCCTTAAGTTCATTCTCCTCCCTCCCCTCTTTCTTCTTTAATAATTTTAAAAAATTGTATTTGCCATAGAGATTCTTCATGAAATGGATTATGAATTTTTTTCAAAACCAAGAAAATGATTTCTGATAAAATGAATTTTCTTTCCATACTATAACCACTACTACCAAGAGTCCATGCATTTTTTATTTGACACATTATGAAGAAAAGATTTCAGTTATTCAAGATGCCTTATGGAAACATACAAAATAGTACATAGTTTTATTTTTTTCTTTACCAAATCAGAAAACATCCAGAATCAAATTCAAGACTTGTTAGTAAAATAAGCATAACTCAATGACAGATGGTTATCAAAACGCTAAGAGGAAGTTAAAGCTAGTGTTTAACCATTTTGTCTATTTTTGTGACTTAGAGAAAATAATTACTGGCTTCTACATTGTGGTGTATATTATGACTATTCTGTATAATCACATGTAAAATGAACATTTAGAAATTTAAATAATATTTCATATTAATATGGCTTTTTGTATTTATAAATATTTTAACATATTTCTTTAGTATTTCTGAAATTAAAAATAACTTGGCTGCTTCATCATTCAATTTAATAGCTATTTTTCAGGGATTAGTTAGAATTTATATTTAATTATTAAACACTGAAATAAATGCTACAGAACATGGGGTGATGATCACAGATCACAATTTTCAAGCATATTATAATTTATAACCGCAATGCTATGCCCTCTAACTGACATGTTTACATTATTTAAAACATTTTTAAAAGCATCACTCAATGCCAGAAGCCCCTCAAAATAAGTATAAATAAGAAGTAGAAAGAGTTACACAAAGCTTTAGGCCAGATTTTCTCCCTGATGTATTCAACCTAGATGCAGTCACATCAAGGTTTGATGTTTGACCAGTTTTTCTCTTAGGAGCAGTCTCTTCTAGATAATAAAAACTGATAGAACAGCTATAAAACTTGTAAAATGCCATTATAGGGGTCCCATAAATGTAAAACTGCCAATAGAGTTTGGGGATTTATACCTAGTTTTCATCCCTTCACAGAGGCAAACATGCTCAAAGCCATTATAATCACCCTTCAGAATGAGATAATATTCTGACAGCTCAGTTTCCCTGACAAAGGAGTCCCAGGCAGGATCCAGGAGGCCCAGGTGTGCTGTGTCATGCCAGTATTTAATGCAGTCTAATATCAGATAGATGCTAGTGAGAGAAAATACTCTGAATAAAGTACAGATAATAGCATGGACAGCCACTCATTGCAAAATTACTTGTGCTCATCACGCTGTGAGCTTTGTATTAAATTTTTTCTGTCAAATGGCAGGAATCATGGGGAGAAGTGCCTCAGAAAACCTTCCTTGTAACCTTGGATAAGGATCTATAATATTAGGCTTTCATATGATAATGGCAAATGATGCCCTTTTTGAAAAACTGCTGACTGGTAATGAAAGTTCTAATCACATTGTTGTTGGAGGGGACCAGGAGGTGGGAACGGTCCCTGTGACAACCTTCTTCCCCCCACCCCTTTAGTAAATTTAACAAACTTGACAAGATGGGTGAGCCTGAGAGCATTTATCTTACATGAATTTCCAACAAAGCCCTTGAGGTTGTTTTATAAAACGAGAAGGTGGCGGTTTAATAAATGCCGGGCCACCTGAGGCACTTTCATTAAAGGCTTTCTCTAGACAACATCACAATGCTTGCGATATTCACCTGTGCTCCCTCTAGAATACAAACCTCACCTCTTCAGGGACAGTGGAGACTGTATGTGAAGGCATGAAGGAAGATGATTCCATTTGCCTTTTGGTGCACAAACTGTGAGTAACACCACTATAGTTAGACTTTATATTCAAATAAGTTTATTGTCTTCTATTCAAATGAGTTTATTGTCTTCTATTTGAATGCAAAATTCTCCAAGGAAAAAAAAAAGTGAGGACATTGTGGAAGAGTTATCAGTGATGAAGATTAATCCCATGCCATTACTTCAACTACAGCAATATCTACTCGTTTAAACTATATACTAACCTTTTAAGAATATTAAAAGTATTATCCTTTGTTTTAACTTCCTAACTAACCCACTTACTAGAAAACTGCAGGGACTTGAGATGCCTGACAAGATATGGAAGTTGATCATTCCTCTAAGTAATATGAGGCTTACTGTTAATGAATTTTTAATGTAATTTCTAATGTCAGTGGACGCATTTTCAAGTCAGAGAGAGCCAGGGTAAAGAGGCGAGATTCATAGATGTTTTCATCCATTTCAATGGACTTACCATCTGTGTAGGCTTCTCTGCGCAGATGTCCTGGCTGGTGTTTTTGTTTCTTGGCTGGTCTGGCCTTCTGTACTACAGCAGCACTCACGTTGCTGTCTGTAGAAACAGGACTTGTGGGTCTAGGGCACTGGGATGCATGAAAATGGCGGCGGCCTGAGAAAAAAAATCAGAGCCAAACTCAACAATAAAGTTTAACAGTAATAATCAAAATAAAACATTAAAACTAGAAATATCCCTATTAAAAAAAAAACCTTAAATAAATGATTTTAGTAAACAATGCTGAGTTGCTTCAGTCGTGTCTGACTCTGTGCAACCCTATGGACTGTCCATGGAATTTCCAAGCAAGAATATTGGAGTGGGTTGCCATGCCCTCTTCCAAGGGATCTTCCTCAGTGGCTGAGCAGGTAAAGAATCTGTCTGCAGTGAAGGAGACACAGGAGATGTGGGTTCAATTCCTGGGTCAGGAAGATTCTTGCCTGAAAAATCCCATGGACAGAGGAGCCTGGCAGGCTATGGTCCACGGGTTGCAAAGAGTCAGACACGACGGAGAGACTAAACTTATCCTAGTAAACAGCAGGATTTTTGTTATGCTGCTTGAGCTATCCACCGGAAAAAATAACCTAAAAGTATTTCATAGTCTTTTTTTTTATAAACCTTGGTACTTTTATTCTGCTAAAGTTCTTAATACCTAGGCATTAAAGAAAAACATTGTTAATATTTTTGCAGCTACCATCACTAAATTGTTATTGTTAAACAAAACTGTTAATTAAATTTTAACATAATATATCCAATGTCTGTTTCTTTCTCAAAAGGAATAGCCAGAGCCCTTAAAAAGTCCATGTTCTAAGAATAAACAGTACAAAACATGTCCTTTATTTTAATTGAATATGTTTGTGCTCTTTTCTGAAGACATATTCCTAAATTTGAGTACATTCTCAGGCATTTTTTCTTATGGTGGCCTAAAATTTAGCTAGCTCACATACCTAGACCGGCCAAAACTACTCACACCCCTGTTCTCTTAAAAGATATTTATTTGCTTCTTCTGGATATTTCAAGTGACTCCCTCAGAGACTTTTATGTTTTTTGGTGCTGGTGTAAGTAGTTTTTCATTATTTTGATCTTGGAGGGATAATATTCACAGGTGATAAATGAATCTGATACTCAGACATGGTACACTGCTGTGCTCTCAAATTCTCTGGCTTTCTTACAGAGACATAGTACAGCAGCACAAAATATTTAATCCAGAATGGCAATGGAGATCTATTGGCCCTATCCTTGATCTTTGTTATTTTGGTTTCTTGAAATTCCAGAGATTCAAATGCAGAACTTTCTGTTGTATGACAAGAAACTTCAGAGAGACCAAGACAACATGTGTTCTGGCTATAAACAGTAGCAGTCACAGAAAGTAAAATCAACACATTTACAGGTGATAACTGAAGCATTAAATAATAGATATTAATGTGGCCTAGTGAGAAACAATGTGATTGGATTATTCATTCATATTAACTTCAAGCTATATGATAAGCAGCACCCTTTCAGGAAAAGAACATTTTAATAGGCAGACTCCAATGCATGTTTCATTCATTATAATCATGAGCTAAATGAAAGTCAGAAGAGCTACTAAATTACAATACAATGAAATATTAAACCAAAATCTCTTTAGCTATGATGGAGACTACTACAATTAAAGTTACATAACCATGAAAAAAGAGAATTAGGGCTGAGACTGAACCCATTTCTCATTCTATTGTGTAAGGCTATCTACTGCTCATAGACCCTGAGGCATGAGGTCTTTTACAGATGAATTTTCAAAATTATTTCTATGTCTCGTTGATTCAATGAACTGAAAAACACCCATAAAACAATATGAAAGCAGTAGTTTGAGATGCTTAATTTCATGTACTTATTTTTTTATAGAAGATTAAAAAATAAGGAGAAACAAAAGCTATATATAAAGTCAGATGTTATTTATTAGGAACCATAGATTGGTTTGCATATTATTTTATTATACACAGCAGCTCCTAGGGGAAAAAAATGAAAACTGGTTTAATATCTTCAAGTGTAGGCCTGGCTAAAATAAGTATGCATTCTACAATAATAGTTTGAGAGATATTGGACATATTTTTTTCCTATAACATATTCTTGATTAATAATATATAGAAAAAAAGCTTTATGAAGTGAGTTAAATTTTCTTTGACTATATTCTACAATGATAAGAAATAATGACCAATTCAACATCTAAAGAGACCATGGAAAATTCTTTTGGAACATGGAAAATAATTGCAACAATGTGATAGTTACTAAGCTAAGAAAAAATTAAATAAGATAACAACTATTGATCTGCTGTGATAATCTTTACTTTCTCAGAAATGTCTCTCTTTCTTATTGATCACATTATTTTTATTCTATTTGTATATTTTTAGTTACCAGAAATATCACATATATTGAACATGTATAGGAATATATATATTCCATTTTACAGAAATTAAAATCATGTGAAAAATATATACTTAAAATTTTTTTCTCATACTATTTACTTTCTAAACAAAGATGGGAGTAGGAAATAAGTATAAGAGAATTAAAACATAAGAATGGATATATAGTAATTAAAAACAGGCTACTAGCAATAAAAGGGGAAATAGAAAAAATATTTAAGCATTTAGATTAACTTGCTCTCCAAATTATTAGATTAACAATGTTTAGTTTAAGCATAGAACATATTTATGCTTGCAAAAGTATATATATTATAAATATCTTTATATTTTCTCAATTAAATTAGTATTCTAATTGAGAGGCATGAAAAGAATGGGGGTTAAGGAGAAATAGCCCACTTTCTAACAGTTGAGTGTCCCCCCAGACATTTATCTATTTCTCCTAGATAATTTCTAATTACATGGGATGAGTGAACTACCTCAATTAATTTTATTTTGGTGACCTTTTAAATCTTAAAAAATATATATATAACACAATCTCAATTGATCACAGGCATTCCAAAAGAAGTTGCACTTATATTTGCTAAGACTATCTTAAGAGTGAAGACTTTTCATATGATTTATTAAATAAAATAGAAGATTTAAAAAGTCTTGTCAAGAAAAAGGGAGTAGGCATGATACTTCATAATCTTGGACATTGGTCTCCTTGCTGTGCTGTGCTTAGTGGTTCAGTCCTGTTGGACTCTGTGCGACCCCACTGATTGTAGCCCACCAGGCTCCTCTGTCCCTGGGGATTCGCCAGGCAAGAACACTGGAGTGGGTTGCCATGCCCTCCTGCAGGGGATCTTCCCAACCCAGGGATCGAACCCAGGTCTCCCTCATTGCAGGTGGATTCTTTATTGTCTGAGTCATCTGGGAAACTCGGCAGTCAAAACCAGGGTGGTGACAGTTGTATTTCATATAGGACATAAGATTATGGAGATAATCAGCAACTGACAAAAACACATAGAATTCTCTTTTTTTTTCCTCTTCCAGCTTGGTGAGAAGTGTACAACTTACCAGCAGCATCCTGCATTTGGCGCCGGGCCACTTTCAGACCAGCATACTCCGCTGCTGCTGCGACCGCCTGGGCAAAATCGGCATCAGTGAAAAAAGAGCCATCAGAAGAACTAACGCTGGAGCGTCCGCTGGAAATGTTGTCCTCCTCTGAGGCAGAGCCCCAACCATTGATCATGGACCCGGTGACAGAGCTCTCCAGGTCCCCGACACTGGAGGCAGGGGTCTGCTCCAGCCCACGTAACAAAAGCCTCCTGGTCTGCATCTTGGCTACTTCCATGTCGGCTTCGTCTTCTTCCTCTTCTGGCGCATCCGTATCCATATCTGAGACAAGGGGTCCTGAAATGTAGCCGTAGGTGTGGGGTGGGGAAATCGGCCTTGGCGGTGGGGGTGGGCTCACCGGCTGCCGTCTGTAGGAAAATGAATAAACAGGTACGGCTTAGCTCATTACTTAGGACACAAAAGTGTAAACTAACCCAGAAATCCACACAGTGGTAGTTTAGTCGCCAAGTCTTGTCCCACTCTTGCCATCCTATGGCTGTAGCCCACCAGGCTCCTCTGTCCATAGGATTTTCCAGGCGAGAATACTGGAGTGAGTTGCCATTAAATTCACTAGCTTCCATGGAGCTCATTTGTTCAGGAAAAGCAATGGGAAATCAGGGGTATGCTTAAAGTACTATTTTTGAGTTGTAAGAAATTTATCTCAATACCAGAGGTACTTTTAAGAAAGCTGGGCTACCTTTTGATTCAAGCTTAATAGAAATAGACTCATCTATGGATAAGTCTCCTTATGTTTTATCTTTTGAGTTGTTGTTGTTCAGTCTCCAAGTCACATCCAACTTTTCATCACCCCATGGACTGTAGCACACCAGGCCTCCCTGTTCAGTTATGCTTAGTTAAAAAGGGGTGAAAAAAAGTGGTAAGCAATACCTATTTTGAAATTGACACCTATGTATTTGTCCTAAAGCATATGGAATCCTGGGGCTTCCCAGGTGGTACATTTGGTAAAGAACCCGCTGGCTCAATGCAGGAGACACAACAGACACCAGCTCCATCCCTGGGTGGGGAAGATCCCCTGGAGGAGGAAATGGCAACCCACTCTAGTATTCTTGCCTAGAAAATCCCATGGATAGAGGAACCTGGTAAGTTACAGTCCATGAGGTTGCAAAGAGTCAGACATGACTGAGCATGCACGCATGCTCTATATGGAATATTACTGACAGCTTATAATGACCAAAGACAGTAGACATTAGTTCTGATACAGGCTGCTCCATAAACGTATAAACATGTTCCCTTCCCTTTCCTTCATGGTCAGTCCTACCACTGCAAGTGAATGGACATACTCATTTTGACTATAGAGAGTAGAATTTTATAGGATTAAAATATTATGCATTGAGCATATGATACAATTTCCTTTAGATTTTATTCTATTAAAGAAATAGCTAAGAGTAATTTTTCTCCAAATTGCTCACTTATAGATATTATTAGCTATTTTCAAGTATATGACTTTTACCATTATTCCTCCTATCTGTTTAACAAAATGTTTACAGGTATTTTTCTTGGTGCTCTGGATTTAAGTTCACAGAGTTAACAGTCACTGGTTTCCACCATCTCTCCACAGATCTAGAGAACCTCAGTTAAAAGCAGTCTTTCCTCTCCCCTCCTGCACCATCAAACACAGTGAACAGAAGATGACTAAGAAGGCAGAGAGCACTTAGACAGTGGAAAGCAAGGTTTGTGGGAGGAAGTTATTCCCAAGTGGGAAGAATGCCAAGTGATTAACTCCTAATTGTGAAAGTACCTGAAAAACAGGGAATGCATATAGTGATTCCTACCTGGAGGACTACCTAGTGATGTGCTCAACAGTGTCAGTCAGTACTCTTGCTGCTGTTCAGTTGCTAAGTCATGTCTGACTCTTTGCGACCCTATGGACTATGGCAAGGTTACAAAGAGCTGTCTAAATGAGGTTGCATGCTAAGTTGCTTCAGTCATGTACAACTGTTTGCAATGCTATACACTATAACCCTCCAGGCTCCTCTGTCTGTGGGATTCTCCAGGCAAGCATACTGGAATGGGTTGCTATGCCCTCCTCTAAGCAAGGTTAAAAAGGTAATAGAAGGGAAATCTCTTTTCGAAAGGTCATGACAACACTTCATCAAACTCTAAGCTCCTGAGAATAAAGAGGATAGAGTCACATGTACCCCAGTGTTCACTGCAGCACTGTTTACAATTACCAGGATGTGGAAGCAACCTAAGTGTCCACTGACAGATGAATGGATAAAGAAGATATGGTAAATATATATAATGCAATATTCCTCAGGCATAAAAGTGAATGAAGTTGGAACATTTGTAGAGATGTGGATGGATCCAGAGTCTGTCATACAGAGTCAGGTAAGTCAGAAAGATAAAAATATTATATATTAATGCATATACACGAAATCTAGGGAAATGGTACAGCAGAATGATTTGCAGGGCAGGGATAGAGATGCATATGTAGAGAACAGACGTGGACACAGTGGGGTGAGGGGAGAGTGGCATGAATTGGGAGAACAGCATAGATACATTTATACTACCAGGTGTAAAGAGCTAGTGGGAAGCTGCTGTATAGCACAGAGACCTCAGCTTGGTGCTCTGGCATGCCCAAGAGGGGTGCACTGGGGGTGGAGGAGGGAGGCTCAAGCAGGAGGGGATATATGTGTACACATGGCTGATTCACTTTAGTGTACCGCAGAAACTAACAGAACATTGTAAAGTAATTATACTCCAGTAATATTAAAACAAAACAACAAAAGAAAAACAAGCCTGCCAGTCTAAGCACTAGTGCAGGACGGTAGGTGAGATCAGGATTTGGTGTTCTCTGGTGCCCTTATGGCTTGGGAGACCAGCAGAGATAGAGTATGAATGCCACTGACTGGTAGTCTACCTGAAGATGTGGCTAAATTGTTCAAGGACTACACACGTCTACAGATGTTGTCCAGGATAGAGTGATTCATCAATGGAAGCTGGTGCCAGCCCCCTTCCCTCACCATCCTTATGATACTCATAGAGCAAGATGAGACAGAACAGTCATTAGGGCTGACCAAGAAGAAGACTGGATCCTTGTCCACTTTACTCTTTTTATGTACCCTCATCCTTACCTGAGCACTTAAGAGAATTGACTGGGAAGAGCAAGACAGAAAGTGATTAAAAACGGAACACACTACTTACTCCATGTCACCATGGCTACAGACATGTTCAGTCTGCAAAAAAATCTGGAAGTGTGTCATTACAGTTTTAAAATTAATAAGATCGAGTAATATA
This sequence comes from Bison bison bison, assembly GCF_000754665.1. NCBI lineage: Eukaryota > Metazoa > Chordata > Mammalia > Artiodactyla > Bovidae > Bison > Bison bison. The sequence goes on along the minus strand of NW_011494772.1, from coordinate 3,521,726 downwards.
TTAAAAGAAAGCATACAAACAAACCCATATAGTTTCTGGTCAAGATCTAATTTGCAGACCTGCTACAGAGAGAAAAAGGGAAGTTCAGTATAGCACAGTGGTTAGGGTGGCATGATAGTTATTTGAAGAAAAAAGTTTAGTGCTTTTTATTCCAATGAACTGAGACACTTCAATAAACATGTTTTATTAACACAAATAGAAAGCATTAAAAATGAAGGATTACGAAAAAATACTATAATTAACTAATTGGTTGAGCACCTACTTTCCAGCTAAGTATTATACAATGTTAGCTTATTTAATTCTCACAACAGCATTCCAGGGTATTTATGTTATTATTGTTTTAACAGATGAGGATATTGAAATTCAGAGGAATTAAAGACCTTGCCAACGTTCCCATGACTAGTATGTATAAAATTTAGAATTTAATCTCACATTCCATTTCCAAGGTGATGGCCTTTCCTCTAGGTATGGTGTTATTATACATATATATTCACATATACAGGCTTCCCTGGTGGTGTGAGTGGCAAAGAACCCACCCACCTGCCAATGCAGGAGATGTAAGAGATGTGGGTTCGATCTCTGGGTCAGGAAGATCCCCTGGAGGAGGGCACTACAACCCACTCCAGTATTCTTGCCTGGAGAGTCCCATGCATAGGAGGGTTACAATGAGTTGGACACGACTGACGTGACGTAGTACACATACACGCATGCACATATACACAGATGTACGTACATATGTAACATATTGATATATACATATACACAGTTGTTTAGTAAAATGTGTTATTTTTCTTCATTTCTGGGTGGTTTCTAACGCATCTGTGTGTGGCACTAGAAGAAATATGAACAATGTACCAAAGCTGAAGTTATTTAAGAGATTAAAATGGATAATTGCTTCAATATGGAGTATGTTATACACACAGGAGGAAAACCTTTGTTTAATTTGGATTGCAATAAAATACCATACTTAAAAGTCAATTTACAGCCTTTGTCAGCAGGCACATCCAAAATACCACAAGAAACTTCTTTTTTTAAATACGTGTAAGACTTTTTAGCACAACAGGAGCTATTTTGACCATCTATGAAGGGATATAGGACAGCCAACTTCACAATGAAAAGATGTCAGCACTGTTGTATGTGGATAAGTCACATTATGTGAAGCCAAAACATCTTCATGTTAAATGAGGACTGGCTTTTAACTACCAACACCCTGGGCAAATGCTGGGGAAAGACAGAAAATTTTATTCAAACCATCTGTAAATAAGGCAAGCCCAGGGAACGTGTGATAAACATGTCCAGTTTGAAATATGTAATATATTCTATTTGAAACCAAAAAGCTATTTCAAGATGCAGTACTCAGGTGGGACCTGCCACAAATAAGCCTCAACTCCCCTCAATTTTTCCCTCTGCGGGGATTCAGTGTCTTCTGAAATAATGTGCAAGTATATGGCTGCGAATCTCAATACTCTAGGCTCCTGCAAAAATGATGCCTTCATAAACATGTTCAAGAGAAGAAGAGAATAATTCCATTAATTTATGAAAGCAGGTATCTATATAGTTTACCATAAACCATTTGCCAGGCAAAAGATGAAAGGGAGAAAATACATACCTTCGATTTTTTGCTAAAACTGGTATAGCTTTAATATTTTGTAGGATTAACTATTCCCCAGTTTTTAACAGACAAGATATTTACTTTTCCTTGACTTGTTTTCCTTCCAACTATATCATACTCAGTTCATCTATACTAATAAGATATCAGTGAATTTCCTATTCCATAACTACAGTAAACACAATAGTATCAGATACTTTTGAAAACAATATATGCAAATACATTTAATTATATTATTTTCATAGGCTGAAAAGAGAGATGAAAGATTACCATTATGTTAGTTTAGTTTATCTAGTTTTAGACAAAAATGGAATACCTTAGAAGCTCATTAGAATGTCAAAATTGTATTATCTACAATAATGCTAGTATGAAATACTTATCTAATTAAATATTGCAGTTATATGCTTTTAGCTCAGTAATTTCTTATTCATGTACATTACACTATTTATAATGTCCATAATCAATAAACATAAAAGTAAAATATGTATTCATTCTTTAAACATTTATTCTGTATCAACTATGGTGAAGAAACTTCTAGGTTCAAGACTAAAGGAATCACAAGAAATAAGACCTTAGGTAATGGTTTACAGTTTGCACTTTAATACAGAAATATTCAATTTTAAGGCACTCACATTTAATAAACTAACTATGCCACCAGGCCATGGCAGACTGTATTTTACAAAGATGTTCATAACAGTATCTTCTATCCACAATGGTCTTCTGGGATGAGAATTAGCCATCTCTTTGTCAAGAGTGGGAGTTTAGTTCTATGTCCTGAATCTGGGTGGATCCCACAACTGCTCTGACCATAGAATATGGCAGAAGTCAGACTGTGCCAGTTCTGAATGTAGCTCTTAACTGGCCTGGCAACTTCTTTTCCCTGACTTATAAGTAGGCTGCTGCCATGAAAGAAGTGCCACTCCCCTGAGATCCCCGTGTTATGAGAAGCCTGGGCTATGGTGGGGAGACCCTGGAAGATGAGACTGCATGTGGAGAGAGAGGCCATGGAACCCTGAGATGGCAGACATATGAGTGAAGAATCTAACTTGGAAGTAGATCTCGCAGCCCCAAAGACCAGAAGAGGCCATGTGGGTTGGTGATGAATTACCCAGTTGAATCCTTTCAGAACTTCTGACTTGTGGATTGCAAGTAAAAGAAAATGGTTTTAGGTGATGACATTTTAGTGTTGTTCATAGGCAGCACTAGAAACAGGACTCAGGCACTATGCTAGAAATTCAATTAAATAAAACAGACATAATCCTTGACTAAAGGGACTTATAGTCTAGTGGAGGCGACAAACAGTTAATTAAACATGCTGTGATAATGCAGTTTTCTCCAAGCTCCAGGATAGAAGATATCTAGGGCACTGCGGGAACATGTAGAATTGGCTCCAGCTTAGAGCTGGGGCATCAGGGAAAGACTGTCTGGAGAGTATCTTCCATTTAATCTTGGATGGAAAGGATACACAAGTATTAGCTCCATAAAGACAGGGGATAATGGTGTCCCAGGAAGATGAGATGGCCAGTGGAAAGACCTCAACATGGCTGAGAGTGCTGGGTGTTCCAGCACTTGACTCTTTGGAAATCTGGAGTAAAGGCAACGGCCACAGCGAGGAGGGGAGTGAAAATGGCTAAGCATGGGGAGGCACGCAGGGGTCAGATCACAAAGAGCCTTGATTGCTCCATTAAGGAATTTTGCCTTTATTCTAAGGGAAATGAGAGGTCACTGAGAGATTTTAAGCAGTGGAGCGACTTGATCAGTGTTGCATTTTAGGAAAATACCTCGGCACCGTCTGCAGCAAGACGATTAGGATGAAGAAAGGGCAGGGCTAAAGGCAACAAGACCACTTATGGACCATTACCGGAATACAGACAAGAGAAAATGGCTGGAGGAAGTAGGAAAGTGCCTTTATGGCTGGAGATACGTGCATTGCTGTGTGTGATCATCAAGCAGTAAAAATCTGCAGGAACGGGTGCTTGGCTATAAGGGTCTGATTCTTTGGAATGAAATTTATAGAGAAATAACTATCTGTCTTTAATGAAGGTATCATTAGTGGAGTGACAAGAAACAGAAGTCATCTACTAAATGGGCAGGTTTCCGAATAGGCTAAGGGTTTGAGAAGAGGCTTGACTCAAAGACTTCACTACAGATGGGAATTACAGGATCATGTATACTATCAAAAAACTAGACCTGACTCATATGTCTAATATTGAGGAATTTTTAAAATAAATAATAGTACACATTTGTTTAAGGTGAATATCTAAATAGTCATTGGCATGGAAAAATTCACTTTTCAGTGAAAAACAGTACTTTATAAGATTATATTGGCAAATATATCATCACATCACAAATTCAAAGCAATGTGAGATTATATAAAGATGAAGGTCAGAACAGATCTTTACTGAGGACTTAGCAGTGACAATTTCTGACTACAGAGATCCTTGGTACTTTTGTATTTTCACTTTATCTGTATTTTCAAAAATTTCTAGGGTAAACATGTAGGATACACCTTCAGCAAAGAAGAGCAGTAATAGTTTTTTGTTTAATGGGCTTTCATCTACTTCTTTTTCAAAAGTATTTTCAGGCAAATTAAACATTTTATTATTTATTTTTTTTCCCCGTGCTGCACAGCACGTGGGATTTTAGTTCCCCAACCAGGGATTGAACCTGTGCCCCCTGCCTTGGAAGCACGGAGTGTTAGCACTGGACCACCAGGGAAGTCCCATGGGCTTTCATCTACTTCTTCTTAGTGCCCAGGGTTATTTCCAGCAGCAATCCTGGAGATACGATTCTTAATACCTTCATAGACTGAAAGTCATACCTTTTAAAACAGGCTGAATGTAGTCAAAGAGGATTTTGGGTACAGATACCCAGTGCATTTCCCAAGTATACACGTTCACCTTGAATTCACTCCCCTAAAACAGTAGCAAGTAAGTCAACTTCACATTCTCCTCTAGTAAAAGATTCCGTTTATCAGATTTTTACTGAAGAAAGCTTTGTGGAACTTGATGACGGGAACAGGACATAAGCATTGCTCTCAAAGAGCTTTTGACTTAAACAGGGAAAGAGACACAAATCGCCAGCGCTAACGCAACATGAAAACCTGATTACTGTGGTAGCAGAGTGGTGAGCAGACCATTATGAAGAGTAAAGAACAAGATGAGCAGATTTTTGCCAGGCAACAAGAAAGTTACACAGGTGGTACATCTGAACAGAGCTTGGAAAGATGAGAAATGCTGGCCAGGCCATCAAGAGAAATAGCATATACCAAGACACCTGTGCTCAGTGAGGACACTAAGGATTTTGGTGACAGTCATGGCCCGCACCATTAGCTCCAGTACTGCCTTCTGTGGGCTGGTTCCTGGCATTGCTGACAAGGTGTTGGTGAGTTCAAGGTAAATTCAGGGAATTTCAAACAGACTAATTAGAAAAGTGGATGTGTGGAAGTATTGGGAGGGAAGAGGTAAGTAAAGGAAAAAGGACTGTAAAAGGTATTAAAACAGGGCTAAATAGTAAGACTTGACTCTGAATATGGAGTAACATTACTAGACTGGTGAGTAAAGAAAAACAATGTGGAGAGTTGACAGAGAAGGTGAGGTAAGTGGTGATCGATACAGGGATACAACCGTATTTAAAGGGACCAGGACTGAGGGCCTGCCTTAGGGGCTCTAGGAAAGGAAACGTAGGAACAAAATCAAGAGTATTTTGGAGTTAGAAATGAAGGGACTTGGTGAATAATTTAATTGGCGGAATGGTAGTAAGATAATAGAAAAAATTAAGAGAAGGCTTTATATTGATGATTCAGCGGTTACTTTCTGAAGCCTGATAGAAGCAAATGGTATAAGCCAGCATTCAGAGGACTGAGGTGTGAATAAGAATTAGGAAAGTGACCAAAGAATCTTACAGAGTAGGAGAGACCAAGAGCAGCATAAAAAAGGGGAGGCTAAGGGAAGTTTAAAAGGTAATAGGGTTAACTATAAGGAGAAAGGATTGAATCAAGAGGAAAAGGCTGAAAAGGCAAGATAGATAAGCTGATTTTTGATTGCGATCAAGAAAGGTGAAGAGGTTGACCTAAGGAAAACAAGAAGCGCTTTCCAGGAAGAAGATACTGGGTACCATTTGTAACACAGAGGAGGATGCTAAGGAAATAGGTAATTTGAAAGAATGAGAAAAGAATGTTGAGATATTTCAGAGCTAACAGCCTCTATTAGCATCTCATTTTCTCTGAATAAGAGTGGCAGCAGAGATGGTTGTGACCTTAATAGGGAAAAGAGATGTCTTATTTGTTCTCAATCTTCCTGAAGTTCCATGGGTTAATAACATTAAATTTAAATGTCTGGCAATCCGACTTCCCCCTTGTCACGCAGAAGAAAATTTAACTACTTCCTTCATTTTACAGAGTATATCAGTTAAATTTGGTAATAACCTCTTACTGATAGAATAGTTCAATGCACTGCAAATTCTGTTTTGACCTACAGAATTCAAGCAGCATAAACCAGAACTTGTTATTCATTCAAGAATACTGAGGGGAGATCTTCTGAGGCAAATAATATACTCAGTTTCAAATGAAATTAGGGATACAGAAAATAATATATATATATATATAATGTGTCAAGGACAATAAAATACTACAAACAAAATCATCAACAATGAGAGAAGTGCTGACATGATGCAGTAATAGCTTTTATGTGGTAGAAATGACAAGTGAAGGATTTGTGCATAACAAACGTGCTGGTTGGCAATGCTAAATACATAGGTTAAAAAATCTAAGACACACACACAAAGCTGATTTTTGATCATGATCAAGAAAGGTAAAGAAGTTGACCATTTCAAAAGAACAAAGACGAGTTTGCCAGGAGGAAGATACTGGGTACCATTTGTAACACAGAGGAGGATGTTGAGGAAATAGGTAATTTGAAAAGTAATATGAAACATACTATTAGTAGCTTAGACAAAAGGACTGTAAGCTAACATCTCAACCAAAGTAAAGATACCTGAAGTTAATACAAAATGAATATACCAAATTCATCCTGTAACATTATAGCTTTTAAAGAACAAATCACTCTGCAGTCTGAATTTGAAAAGACTGGAGGAAAATCTCTCCTTCACAGACTAAAGATATGGCATGGCCACGCATAAAGAAAACTAAAATACAAAACCACCCATCGTCAATTAGATGTTATAAGATAAAAAAAATGATTAGCAACCCATATATTTACTACATGGTCTCCATGTGTTTATGAATGCAATTATCCTAAGTGGGTGAGAATTAAGGCACATTATTTTATGGTTGCAAGTTCACTGGGATCAATTAATCTAATGTTATGATCAACAATATTACTTGATATGCTAATTACCAGGGAGGGCTTCCTCTGTGATGATACTGGAAAAAAAAGGCCCACGTGACCTGAAAAGTACTTCGGGTAAGAGCATTCTGTAAATGCCACTTACGAGTGGAAATGAGCCAATCTGTTAGTGAAGAAGCCGAATGACCCCCGTACCTCCTGTCAGGCTGGTGCTGCCCATGGCCCACCTCCTCGGGACAATCCTGTAACATGGGCTGGAGTTCTTCCTGTGGAGAGGGCGTGAGAGTGGCGGTGGATTGAT
>NW_011494772.1:3496768-3514410 GCF_000754665.1 Bison bison bison | reverse complement strand
TGAGTGGGACCTCGTTCATCTTCCTCCTCTTCTAGTTCACCTTGTTGCAGATACATCCGTGCTGGGGGCACGGGGCATGGCATTTCTTGGTCATAGCTAGAACAAATCATAAGGACGCTTAGACTCACTTCAGGTTATTCCAATGAACTATCTGTAGAGTTAGTGAAATAGTATTGAATTGCTTTTGAAATCTGAATGTTCAGGCCACCTTCAGAAGGTACTGTTGGGACTCCCCTGGTGGTCCAGTGGCTAAGAACTCACCTGCCAATGTAGGGGACACAGGTTCAATCCCTGGTCTGGGAAGATCCCACATGCTGCTGGGCAATTGAGCTCGTGTGCCACAACCACTGAGCCTGTGTGCTGGAGCTACTGAAGCCCCTGCACCTAGAGTCTATGATCCTCAACAAGAGCAGCCACCACAGTGAGAAGCCCACGTACCACGACTAGAGGGCAGGCCCTGCTCCCCGCAACGGGAGAAAGCCCACACACAGCAACAAAGACCCAGTCCAGCCATGAATAAATAAATAAATAAGAATTTCCAAAAAAAGAGCTTTTTTTTTTTTTAATAGTTCACTGTCATAAAGATGTGTGTGTTGCTATAGATAACAAAGTTTTCTCCATGGGATTACAATTCAGTTGGCTCATCATAGGCTCTGAGAAGTCAGGCAATAAAGAAATCTAACAAAGTTTAATTTAGTAAACCCCAAATGTGTTTGATCTCTTCAATCCCTCCAAGTCAACATGATCTCTATAGGACTATTCAGGATGATCTTGAAAATAATCCAAAGACAATATGCTAAATTCTGAGAAAAATTACTCTTGAAAATCCCTCTGGAGGGAGATACATTGAAGATCAACTTATTAGCCCAATACAATCTACTTTTCCTCTAAAATCATAATAGATGATTTTAAACCAAATCATAAAATAGATGATTTTAAACCAAACTATTTCTTTGGTTGGGCACAAAATATAGTATAGTTCGCTTGCATTTAGGATGGTGAATGAAAAACACAATAAATAAAATAATCAACAAACTATAAAATGTCCCCTCTCCTCCATAGCTAGAGCTATGCGGAAGCTCTAAATGAATCTGGCGAACATTTGTTCCTTTCTCTTTTATCTCAGGGTACAGAATTAAATGGCAGTAACTTGATGCATTATATAAATTGTGGTCATGTTACCCTTCTATCTTATTTATTCTCTACCTTGTTTACCAGAACTCAGGAAAGTTGATGCTCATATAACATGATTTCTTTGTACCTTTATATCTTCTTTTAATGAACAAATCCCACTATCTGTGACACTTCCTCCTGTGTTTCCTATGTCTCTTGTACTCCTTTTGACATTCCTCTCTTCTACTTTAAACTGTTCCCCAGTTCATTCATACTCTACTTCTAAAAATCTCTAGAATTTATACCTTTTTCTCCATCCTCACATTGCTTTTTACTATAATGAGCACCACTTTCCAGTTAGTCACCTGTTTTAGGGTAATAAGTGGCTCTTTAGTTGCCTACAGAATAAAATATGAGGACCTAAAGAACACAGTCAAGTATCTGTATAATCTGGCAAGAATACTGGAGTTGCTTGCCATTTTCTGCTCCTGGGGATTGTCCTGACCCAGGGATCAAATCCAGGTCTCCTGTACTAGTAGGCAGATTGTTTACTGACTGAGCCACCAGGGGGCCCTCATGATGGTGAGTTCCCTGGTAAAAATGACCCCCAGGTGTACTCCTTTAGGACCGTCTGGGGTTCCCAAGGGCAAAAAGGCTATAATGTGCCTCAATGGAGAAAATATGTGAATTAGATAAGCTTTGCTCAGGAATGACTTACAGTGCTATTGGCTGTGAATTCAATGTTAATGAATCAACAATATATATTAAATAAGGTGTCTTTAAACAAAAAACATATAAAAGAAGGTATGTATGGATCTCCATTTCCATCTCCAGGGATCTTTCTTATCCAGGGATTGAACCCAGGTCTCCTGCACTGCAGGCAGGTTCTTTACCACCTGAGCCACCAGGGAAGCTCTTTGTATGCATAGACTGACCAAGATGTAACCAGAGCTTAAAGGAACCTAACCTTGCATTTTTCTGAGGATCAATGGTTCAATATTTGCGAATTCAGTGATTAGAAGATAAAAGTAAAGAGACTTTGTTTCCTGTCATACTTGGAACTCTAAAACTGTTTTTCGTTTTGTTTTTGTGGAGAATGAAAGAACAATGTCTTCATTTCAATAGCAGTCTTTAGAAAGACTATTTTCAGGCCGATTTTGCACTTTCTGTGTTAATTCTCTATATCAAAGGAGCTCTCTTCCACTGATCAGCTGAGTGAAGCTGCTGTTTTTGTTTTGTTGGGTGGTACCACATCTAGTTCTACAGACCCTGGAGTGAGGAAGAAGCATGCTAACTCTCTAATTGCTGTCCTGTGGGTTCTTTACACTCGTTAAATCTGTGAGAAACAATTCAGCAAAGTTTAAACTTCTACAGTTTTCAGCAGAATGTGATAATATCTGAGAGCAAACAGTTTTCAGGATGCTGGAGCTGTGGTATAAATCCATACACTTAATTTATGAAAATTCAGAGATATACAACAGAAGTTTTGATATTTGAAAAATACAAAATCAAATATAGTGATATATAAGTGATCTCATATATAGTCATGACCATGTATGTTAAATATATGTATATAATTTAAAATACTTATAAATATGTAAACTGTGTGTGTGTGTGTATGGTGAATGGGGGGGTGTGTGTGTGTGTGTATGTATTCATGACTCATGATTCTGAGTTCCAAAAGAAGCTTCTAAGATATGAATTCCTTTTGTTGTTGCAAAAGGTTTCCTGACCCATCAATATTGTTTTATTCAGAGAAAATGTCCATGGACCTTAAGAATCAGTCTCCCTGGTTGATTTAGTTTAGTAATTACTTAATATTGGTTTAGGGAATCCTATTGCTCCACTTACATCTGCCCTAAAATCCCTCTTACCTTTCATCTACAGAGATGCTGTACTCTTCACTGTTGCTATGAGGAGGAGGATGTGCTGGGGGAGGGGGCAGTAGGTCTGCCCAGTTCATGCCACCTTGCTTTGGCACTTTGGGTGTCCGTGCCCCTTTCTTGTGCCCTTGACTCCCTTGAAAAGAAACAAAAGACAATTTTTATTTCTGAATTTTAAGCCTTTTCTATTATCTACAGATTAATAATCCACATATTATTAATAATCCACAGATTATGTTCTGTAAATATGATCTTATAATTCATATACAGAGGTAAACACACTTTTCTTCTTAAATTTTAAACAGAACTTTGTACAAAAGAAAATGCAGAATACTGACAAGTTTAACTGCAAAATAAATACTGAACGAGCAATAAAACCATAAATGAATTTTTATAAGTCATATCATTAATAGTGATCTTCTTACAGCAATTAATTGCATTATGGATTATCATCTAAAACAAATGAGCTGTAGACATACTTTCTGAAGTGCCTTTCTATTATTTAATTGCTGGAACCTAAAATACAATATGATACAGATACGATCTATTACATTTCCACTGTTGCATTAAATTACCGAGTATATATAATTTGTACTTGTCCACTGAAACGTTTTAGGCACAATGAAATTACTAGTTTTTGTCAGAAAGACAGGTGCAGATGAAAATAATTGCTGGAAGAACTAATATATCTAACAACAAAAGAAGCAGAAAAATGGTTTTTAAAAAGGAGCCGAAGTGTTTTTAGCCACTGTTTCTATAAAATTATGGCTTAGAGTGAAATAATGTTGCTTGAACATTGTTAGAAGTTTAAAATAGCTCAATTATTCAAGTTGCCCAACATTCTGGTATTAGATTTGGTATATTCTTTAAACATAGGTAGCTGCACATTTTGGTATATTCATTTTAAAATAATGTTAGGTCAAAAGATATTTGGAGATAAAATGGTCATTATCCTCCTCCTCCAATAGGATATATTCTACATTCTTATGTAAATTACAGACAATGAGTATATTTTTCTTATACGATTCCTTAAATTCAGTGAATTGTCTTTTTTTAAAAAAAAAAAAAAACAAAACCCTTTCTGAAACAGCTCCAGCTCACACGGTACATGAAACAGGTCTGAATATATTCAATGAGACTTATTTTTTAAGTCCCTTGGGAATTTTGAAATGACAGTGTTTGTGAGGCCACACGTCTTGCACTGGTCTGTTACTGCACCAAGTGTGGGCTGAGGGACAGGCTGTTACTTATAAATTATGATGGCCTGGCTTCTGCCTGTGTTCTCTCTGCCTCCGCTCACCTGTCTGTCTTGGAATGGCTATGCGTGTACTGAGGAGTTGACTGTACCCACAGCCTTTGTCTTGATTTCCTGGCACTCATCCACTGTAACAACTCTACCTGTCCTGAAAGGCCTTACACCACAAATCTCGCCTTTACTTCATTTAATTGCTTCATTCTCTCCCCTAATTACCACCAGATTTCACATCATGGGGCCTTTTTACCGCATATTCACAGAATACTAAATACCAAGTAGCAGCAGAACATCAGGATCTATGTATCGAAACTGAGGGATGGAGAAAGGCAATCGAATAACAACCCAGAATCTTTTTTTTTTTCATTAAGACGTTTTTCTCTTTAAGTGCCTAAGAATTCAAAGAAGAAATGGCATGGGATATCAAATATAAAAACACTTTATATAGTTGTCCAAGAGGACATCTTTGAAAATTTTCTCTTATTTTAAAAATGCTTAATGCTTCTGCCTACTTAGGCAGAGGTGAGAATCCAAATAGCAAACTCACCTCTGGAATGTACTAAGTAATAATCTGTGAGTCTAGCTCTTTTCCAGTGTCTTTTTTTATAGTTTAGAGTTTACTTACTTTAAAAAATATAAAAAGTCATTTGATAAGATTTGTTAAAAACAATCAAACAATACACAGTAAAACAAGAGTAGATCTAAAAAGGTATAGAGCTATTTCTAACCTCCTTAATTCAACTAGGAACAATTTCAATCAGTGACAAAACACAGGCTACAAAATGCCAAATCAGCATGCCTTCATCAAGGCAAGATGGTAAAATGCAAATACCATATTCATTACAGAAGAGGGGTAGAGACATTTGGCTAAAAGCACCTACTGGCAACTTTAATCCAGTTGCTAGGAAGTAATATATCTACCCTCTCCTGGAGAAACAAACTAGAGTCAAGATCAATTGGTTTTGTCCTCATTGTGGTGTGACTTGCCACATGTTCGTTCTAATAATGAACTGCCTTTAATTAGAAAAACAGGGCTTAAGTGCCAGCAAGCTCCCATCTGCAGCCGCTATCAGGAAAACAGCTGGCAAACAGCTGCAACAGCATGGAAACCACAGGGGAGAGGCCGCGGTGTGGCTTCTGAGGCTCGCACACGCTGACATCGGGAGGTTGCTTCACGAGATTTTAGAGCAGGAACTAAGTAAGGGATAGAGAGATCGTTAACTGAGGCAGGTTCCAATTGTACGTAAATCTTATGATACTATCTCTTGGGCTTTTGAAGAATCAAAAAAGCTACTCAAGTGTGCTGAAGTTTCATATGCTTTAACAGACTACCTTCAAATGGTAACATAGTTAGCAGATTAACTGTATGTGCAATATTTTTAGTTATGTTTTTGCTGAGATGGAAAAAGTGTTTCAACTGCCTTTAAAGATTCAGTCATGCTTCTGGCTTTAATAGAGCTCCTTAAAAAGGAAGAACATAGGAGCCTCAATCTTCGTTACCAAATAGAACATAAAATGGTTCAATGAGTGGACAGTAGTTCACACTGCAGAGACAAGACCTATGCCTGAAAGGTTCAAATCATATAAAGTGATTAGACATGTCATATTTCAGATCATTAGCATTCAAGCTAAAGGAATGTACCATCTCTTTAAAGGAGAGACTGGCCTTCTCCTTGGTTTCCCTTACTTACCTGATGTACTACTTCCCCGGTCTGAACTGTTGTAGGATCCTCCAGTATTCTGGTCATATGACTGGTTGTAAGGGATAGTTGGAGCAATTGTGTCATTTGCACGATAATCTGGACATGTCAGATGGAAAAAAATGTTATACATTTATTTTGGTGCCTCAATCATTTACCAAGGATTAAGCTTTTAAATTATCATATTGATCATTTGCTAAGATGGACATGTGTTTAGGATGAAAGGTCAAGAAAAAAATAAAGATCTTTAAACATGTCTACTTTAAGATATGTAAAATATAAACTCTTTGTGTCTTCTTTACATGAATCAGAGTAAACATAAGTGTGAATGAATCCCACCAGGGACTATTTCTTCTCTTTAAAACACTTATAAATCAGCTAAGGCATAAGTCAGCTTTGCTTGACTTCTTATCTTTAAAAATATGGTAACAAAATAATTTTAATAACAATAAATCGGAAAAATGTCATGTCTGTGAATCATTAAAAAATAATAAAACATAAACCTGAAACTTGCCAGGAAGATTATGTCTAATTAAAAATACAGATAAGAAGACGAAGTATCTCAGTCTTCCACAAATACTTCTGCTTGCTGAGGGAGAGGTGAAAATCCGAGGGAAAAACTCACCCCTGGAATGTACTGAGTAATAATCTATCAGTCTAGCTGCATTCCAGTGTCTTTATTATAGTTTGACATACCAAGTCTGTTTATAAGCAGTATAAACAATTTATCACAGCTCTGAAATATTTGTACAGAGGACTGTCAGACCTTTCCAAAGTCGACAATAAAGCTATATACTCTGTAGGAATAATATGACAATAGTTTGAATCCCCACTGTAAACTCTCTGATTACAGAACCTCTCCTATTCATCTTTGCCATGAACTCACATATTATGCTAAGTGAAAAAAGTCACATGGAGAAAGACAAATATTGCATGTTATCACTTATAGTTGGAATCTAAAAAATTCAACAAGCTAGTGAATATAACAAAAAGAAGAAGATTCACAGATACAGAGAAGAAACTAGTGGTTATCAGCAGGGAGAAGAAAAGGGGAGGGGCATACAGGTAAGGGACTAACGGCTGTATTATATATAAAATAAGCTACAAGGATATACTGTTCAACACAAGGAATGTAGCCAGTATTTTATAACTATAAATGGAGTGTAACCTTTAAAAATTGTGAATGACTACATTGTACACCTGTAACTGCTGTAAGAATGTATCTCAACTATATTTCAAGAAAAAAATGGTTAGAAAATATCTATTGAATTGGGTTATTATACCAATCAAATGTTTTCTTAAACTGGGAATAAAGCAAGATGAGTGACTTATTAAAGTAAAACATATAATACTATCTCTTGGTAATTTCCAACTGTAATACATTTAGCTTTGAACTCAAGCTTAAAAAAAAGGAAATCTGTATTTCTAATTATCTGCAATTAAATGTATCCTTTACCTGGACACTCATACAAACTGTCCTGACTTATTCAAATTAGAGCATTCCTTTTATTTCTAGAGGTATAATTTTGTAAATCATGTTATTAAAGCAGTAACCTAAAGGAACTACAAGAAAATCAAATACCTATCCCTTCCAACTCACCCATTTACAATAGAGAAACATTCCCCTCAGGCCATAAAATACTATTCTGCAGCTATAAGTTAACACTGAACTCAATTTACTTTAGGTTCTACCCTGACAGACTTCAATCAGGTCAAAGAAATTTAGGGTCTAAAATCATACATTGCAGCAGTCTTAGTAACCACAAGAGGTAGGAGAAATATAAAAAATTGAACCACTTCTCCAGTTCAAGCCTAATTATTTTTTTTCAGTTTGATATAAAAATGCCACTCATTTATATGACCATGTAGAAGCAATTATCTTCCATTCTCGAGTGGAAAGAATGGGAGAGTCTATTTATTTAAAAGGTGAGGTATTGTGACGGCTGTACATCTGCCTTATGAATAAAAGATTCTGTCTGGAGCAATCCCTCACCTACGATTAAATTTAAATTAATCTCAAAACCATTTGGAAATACTTATATATTATTATAAAATCAATTTTCCAAGGTTATTGTTGTGCTAATTAACTTTTTGACACTGGAAATTTTGAAACCAAAGAAATCAGAAAACCTTAGTGACAAAAGACAGACTTCACTCACAAGTTCCAGACAAGCTTTGGCATGTACTGCTGAAAGGTTAAGGAAGCCAATACAGAAGATGGTGGGAATAAAGGCAAGTCTCTTTACCTTTGTTCAGTTTGTTTTGCTCCATGATGTTATACTGAATTGGTGCCACTTCCTGTTTCTGCTGTCCGGGTGGCTTCCAGTGCTTCTCGCCAGAGTCTCCACTGCCATTGTTCATGTTGTTGCTGAGGTTTGACTGGATGAGCTGGGTGGTGGCATAAGGGGTGGGCTGCCCTGATGGATTGACAAAACGCCCATCCTTCAGATTTGGGCTATTGAAGGTTTTCATCTCATTGATTTTGTTACTAAGGTCCACATCACCATAAACAGTTGACTCAGGGAGCATCAGATTTGTTTGTTTGTTATCCAGTTGGTTGTTATAATTTGCTATACAATCAGCTATGTGCAATGGAGAGGAAAAGGAAAAAGTCATTCTGCATGGTTATTCGTTTTAAATTTCCTTGTAAGAAGCTTTGTGAGTCACAGTATTATTGTTATATAAAGTATAAATGGGCTTAAATACTATGAGTAAAAAGGACCAAGTATTCTTATGTCCTTTCTAAAGAACAGAATTAAATGTTCTTTCAAAAAAAAAAAATTGAGGGAGTAAGAGAGGATATATAATTTATATGGAGACTAAATAATTCTGAACTTCAGTTAGTGTTATGTAGTTTATAAATAATGAACTCAATTTAAGTAATTTTCCTTTAACAATCACATTAATGGGAAATGCACTAAGAGAATATATACATGAATATCTTTATGTGCCAAGTTTAAATTTTCTAATCTGGAGTTACTGAACTATTTGAAATTACTAGCTAGCTGTTGAAGCAACAGAACAAGGCTAATATGTTAAGAGTGCAGACCTTCCCCATCCCCCAAAAAACTTCTGCCTTCAGATCAAATAACTTGAGATTTCAATATTGTACAAAATACCTGTATTCAAAAAAATGAGGAACAGAAGAAAAGTGATAGTAAACTATACTCAGGAGAATTTTATTAGTTTTTTCCTTTGGTCACACAAGATAATCATTATCAAGAAAAGCTATTATATAGTCATTTTGCATGGTTTCATAATGATACCTCAAGATATATAAAATGACAATAATGATGGCCAAATGAATCACAGTCGCCAGGGCAATTTAATCAAATAACACCTGTAATAATCTAATATTTCAATTTCACTCTAATTTTTCCTTCATTTAAATATTTAAGAGTGAAATAAGTTATATATATATATATAAATACTTAAGGTCTGCATTTGAAAATATTAAAATAGCAGAAAGAACTAAAATCATTTAAAACTAAAATATTATTTAAATAAAAATTTAGTTAAGTTATAATAATAAAAATACCACTATTTTATTCATAGTGGCTGCAGCATTAACAAGTTCACCTTGAGGATGAGTTTTCAACTAAATATCATAAGAATTGATGAATTAACATGGCTACTATTTAAGATATAAAAATGAATATAGTTTTAAGAAAAATTTGCAACTTCTCTATCCTACTGAATTCAATTACTTTGTATTTTAACAACAAATGATCAGGGATCAGAGGTATTTAATTAATCTGGCTTTTAGTAATTTTATTTCTAATTTTTAGGTATTAAGCTTCATGTAAGAGTTGTTAAAATATTTTTAATGGCAATATAGTTTTGGCAATCTCATTTTTTTTGCCAATATTTCCATATAAGTGCTATCATATGGAAATGAACATGTTCTATTTTGCACTGTCTAATACAATAGCCACATGTGGCTACTGAGCACTCAAAATGTGGCTAGTGCATATGAGGAACTGGATTTTAAATGGTATTTTATTTAATTTAAATAGCCATCTGAAGCCAGAGGCTACCATGCTGGATAACTCAGCTCTTCATATTAATTTACAAAAATGTTGTCATTTTCTTGTCTTATTGGCCTCAGCGTAATCTTTCTTTTACTTATAATTATGTGAGCACTTCTCTGCCTCGATAACTAGAACACCGACCTCTGAAGAATAGGGACTTGGTCACATGGTTGCATCATTTTCACATCCAAATTCAGTGGAGACTATGATTTGTTCTTTATGGTACATCACAATTTTTACTTAAATGCCATATTTTATTTTCCTTTTTCTTAATTCCATGGGTTATTTTTATAGTCATATATTTGGATTCTTCATGACTCTTTCAATATTTCCTATAGAATGCATGCTGAAAGGTTTTTTTTTTAAGAATTATAGTTTTTTTTTATTCTTTTAAATATTGTATACTCTACATCCGAAGTTTACTGTCATGTTTTAGCATGAAATTTTATCAAGTAATTCACCACACATATTTCTGAACCCCAAAGACACAATTAGTATTAGTATACACAGCTGCAAAAGGTATATATTTCTTGTATTCTATGAAAATTTACTATTATACAATAACATTTTTGAATTTCATTTAGCTTTCATTTAAAATTTTTTTTTGCCATCATCTAATTATTCTTATTGTTGTTGTTCCCGCCATTAAAAATTTGATCCCTCAGACTATATATTTATTGGTCTTTTGATTTTCTTTGCCCTCAAAATCTTTAAAATAAATACTCTAAATAACTACAATCTACTAAAATTATAATTACACACATTTTTATGAGGATAACTACTTCTACATAATTTCATTTTTCCTTATTTGCTATTTATTCTAGAATTTATATCCTCCATTCTCCCTTCACATACTGGGAAACATTTTTGGGTGTAGGGTGAGGTGTGGAGATATAAGGATGGAAAACATAACTTGAATCAGGCTAATTTGCTAAACAGTGGTTAATATTTCATGAACATATTGATTAAATTTCCTTTCCAATTTAGGGAGAAGAAAAGGGAAGTTATCTCCTCATGGCCTGCTCCTAACAATGCCACGCTTGTGTATCAAGCTATCTCTGTGCCTCTAACCTGGGCGACTATACGTGGTCAAGTTGCTGTCACTGTTCCCATTGCCTGCCGTGCAGCAATTGATGGAGCAGTCATTGTGATTGTTGCCAGTGTTAGGCCATGTGTCTGCAAGCCATGGCTGTGTGGCAGGTTCACTGATGTTGAGAAGTCCTGGCCTAAAGAAAAAAGACATGTATAAAAGCAAGCGTTATATAAGTAGCAAATAACATTGCCTATTCAGAATTCCAACCCATTCTCCATCTTATTATCCTCACAAATAATTTGGTCAATTATGCCGAAAGATATTATCATTCTTTTTATTTTATACACAAGGCAACTAAAATGTAATGTTCTGAGACACACCTCAGTTGATATAGCCATTACACTGTAAACAGGCAGAGACTTAAAATCCTGTAGTTTCTAATGCTTTACTCCTTCTTCAGTCACAGACTAAAAACCAAACACGGAGTCTAAAAAGGTGGATACTTGTATTTTTCAGTGTTTTAATAGCTTACAGAATACTTGAGTTAAGAGAGTTTGCATTTCTTAATTTTTGACCCATTTAAAAAAAAACAAAAACATGATTCTTCTCACAATTTTATTAAAAAATGGAACAAGCTCTTTACTCAGATAAAGGAGCCTTCACAGTAAGCATATTTGCATACTTTTCTCCAAAACCATGTCTCAGAGAGAGTGCGTCTCGGGCTCTGTGACATTTTGTGGAGAGCCTCATCAGTGTTTCAGCCCATAGCTCTGCAAGCTTGTCAACAATTTCTCATGGTGACAATGTAAAATGCCATGAATCCATATATAAACAAAAGAAAGCTACTGAATTAAATCTGGTAAAACAGTGATGTCCACTGTAAGAAATATGAGTGTTAATTTTTTTTTTTTTTTTTTTGGAACAACAGATGTTAATCCTCTCTCACTGTGCATTGGGAGTGCAAAGTACATCAGCAGTTACTAATGGGAATCCTGGACCACCAGCGCCAGAGACACAGACAGAAGCTCAGCAATGGCAGTCCTGAGGGCCTCTTCCAACCTTGACTCCAATTGATAATTCAGCAAAAGAGGTGATGATGCAGGATATACTGTCAGATCCACAATAAACAGACCGGCACTGAAGATTCAGAAAAGAGTTCCTTCATGGTTTCATTTTCTTTGTTAAAATGTAAAAACCATGCTTCTCATTTAGCTGGGAAGAACCTGACGTTTAACTTGTGTTTGTGGGGAGTGCGTGTGTGTGTGTGTGTGTGTGTGTGTGTGTGTGTGTGTGTGCGTGCGCGCATGCGCTCAGTCATGTCTGACTCTTTGAAACCCTGTGTACTGGAGCCCAGGCTCCTCTGTCCATGGGATTCTCCAGGCAAGAATACTGGAGTGGGTTGCCATGGCCTCCGTCAGGGTATCTTCCCAACTAAGGGATAGAACCCTCATCTCTTATGTCTTCTGCACAAGCAAGCAGATTCTTTACCACTAGGGCCACTCGGGAAGCCCATCAGAGTCACTGTCATGGTTTCTATTCTGACATACAGAGTCAACCAATGAAACTTATGATGCAAATGATGATTATTTGAGGAATAATTCACTTCAAATGAAAATATGGGTTTATAATTTATATATCTGTATACATATATATGTATTCATATATATATGTGTGTATACAAGTATCTGTAATAAAAATGAATACTTACCTTTTGTTTATAATGTGTGAGGCACTGTCTGACTTCTTTATATATATTATTAACTCCTAATAATCTACAGAGTAGTTACTATTATTGTCCAGATTTTACAGATTAGGAAATGGAATTGCCTGAGACAGGTTAAGAAATGTGTTCATGGGTATAGAAAGTGAGTGAGTGGCAGAGTTGGGATTCAAATACTGGTAGGTTGTCTGTAGAATCCACACTGCAAACTAGGAAGCTATTATAAACACATATGTTGAAAAGTGATTAAATTTCTAAAAACCCTCAAACATTCCTAATCAAAGGAAGAGTGAGGAAATGTCTGAAGTCTTGAGAATAATGTTGTAAAAACTGGACAAATTCACTGTTAAAACTGTTGATAAAAACATGCTTTGAAGAGCGATGCGGCTGACCTGTTAAAATTAAAAATATTTAAATGCAAGCTGTATCACAGATATCTGGAGTCTTTGAAATTGATGTTGGTTACAGAAACTCTGCATCTAGTCATCTTTAGCTTTTCTTATTTTCTCTTAAACCTAAACCAACTGTGTTATCATTTTGAAGTTATTAAAAATAAATCTCCATATTTGACACTGTAGAAATATTAGAGTATGTTTGAAGTACGGGTCAAGTGGAAATTTTCCACAGCCTGACTTACATGGTTCAAAAGGAATAGACGGTATTTTTATGCTACTATGATTCCCTCAGAAAAGTACTTTTAAAAGTAAACGTTTTGATATCATCAGAGGCTGAAAGAACTTTTCATATATATGGGAGTTTTCCAACAGGAAGTGGGATTAACAATTCACATCCTGGCATTCGGTTCAGACTTGTGTTTGGAATGCTAATTATTTAGTGAAGAAGGTTGAGTCATGATTACTGGCCCATAATAAATCTTAAAATGACATATGTATATTTCACAGACCTCTAAGGAAGTCAAAGTCATATGTAGTTATTTTTATAAGGGTGTTAGGGTCCTTAAAAACTAAAAATCTCATAAGATATTTTTATGCATTGAAGATGATCTAGTCTGTATGGGACAGATTTAGCTATCCCCCAGTAAGAAATGAAGCAGAAGCAAAACATGGTACTGGTTACAGTGATTAGTATGTGTTGAACACATTATATAATATAACGTTACCATATTGCTTCAGTCGTGTCCGACTCTGTGCGACCCCATAGACGGAAGCCCGCCAGGCTCCCCCGTCCCTGGGATTCTCCAGGCAAGAACACTGGAGTGGGTTACCATTTCCTTCTCCAATGTTACCATATTATATATCTATAAATACAATCATATTATACATATGTATTCATATAATGTTGGTTATATTTTCATGTCAATACATCTGAACTTTCCCTATTTCTTCCTTGTCTTCAAAAAGGTATTATTAAAGAAAGGAAGATACTAGGGCTTGCAAAAACCGTATTTAACTTCCATTTTATATTAAGGGGACAGTTCTGTGTCACAAAAGAAAAGAGGACAAATGAACTTAAATAATTATGAACTTAAATAATTTTGATTCCTCTGCTCCTCCTACTCTAGATATTCTACTCACTCACTCCAAACACACACACACACACACACAAACAAACCTATTTGAACTCCTACACCACAAAATAAAATACTAGAGGGTTCAGGAGCTGAGGAAAATAGTGAAGGGCCTAGCAACAAGGGCTGCCTGGCTGTCTCCTCTTTCTTTTGACATCCTGAAGAGTTTTGAAGCCCAGTAACAAGCGAGGGATAGATCTGAAAGTGGTCAGTCCTTTAGAGAGAAGCAAGGCCTGAGTTCTGTTTCTTTCTCACCTCTGTGGCCAGGAAATGTGCTATTGGCATTCTTGATCTGGTTAGCCTGACTTTCCCACTCTCGTCTTCAGGCTTTCTCTGCTTTTTCCTGGTCTGTGCTGTGGTTTGGATCTTAACTAGTTTTGCCACCGCCCCTCCATGACCCCAGAATTGGAGATTGGGATATTTGAAAAAAGGAAAACAAATGAACAGTCACTTAATATTTACATGATTCTCACTGGATTACATTGCAAGTCCTTTGTCCTTTTCAAGTTGAGAAGAGATTTCTTTGCTTAACCGTAATCCTCATTATCACTTTTCTGTGAATAGCTGAATTCACACTTTTGAGAACCAAGACGGCCCTCTGGTTCTCCTTCTTTCTCAGTCTTCTCCTTTATCAGAGGAAAATGTCCAGGGCCAAAATTTTCTCTCAAGTCATCAAGGACTGAACTGAAATCTTCTGACATTTATTTATTTGGTAAGCCATCCCTCTCTTTTTTAGATACTTTTTGGTGATATTTTTAAAGATCAATATCTCATATATTGAATTTATGGATCTAATCTAATAAATTACATTTATTTCATTACAAAAATTCATGTATTCAATTATTAATTCATAAATCACATAGGCTCTAACCCTAGGATCTCACATTCTATTGTGGGAAACAATCATTAAAGCCAGGAGTTAGTAAACTATTTCTATAAAGGCTCAAAGGGTAAACATTTTGGCTTTTTGAAACATATACTTTTTGTTCCAACTACTCAGCTCTGTTATTGTAGTGGGAAAGCAGTCTTGGACAACATGTAAACAAGTGAGTCTGGCAGTATTTTAATAAATCTTTACTTACAAAAGCAGGTGGCACACCAAATTCAGACCCAGAGCCATAATTTGCTGACCCCTGATATAAACAAAAGATAATTGTATTACCTCATATCAGGTGCTTGGAGAAGGGAATGGCAACCCACTCCAGTATTCTTGTCTAGAAAAATCCATGGACAGAGAAAGCCTGGTGGGATACAGCCCATGGGGTCGCAAAGAGTTGGACGTGACTGAGCGACATACACACACACACACACACACACACACACACACATTAGGTGCTTAATTGTGGTATTTATATAGAACAAAGAGTTCATGGAGGACACAGCAGGCGAACCTCAGCAAACTGACAAGGGGAGGAGGGACATATTCCAGGCTAATGTAATAAGGACATAGAGAAAATGCAATATTGGTGACTGTCAGATGAGTTGACGGAGTGACTTACAGCATGTGGCACAAAGAAGTATGAAGGGGGTGCTGCAAGTCCCTGGAGGTTGTGGGCTTCATGTGCATTGCCCAGCTTGGGCTTGCTATTTTAAATATGGTGGGTTCTGTTGAAAAATGGGATCTTCAGAGCCATGATCAGTACGTATTTCAAAACTGCATTCCGGCTCCATCGGGCAAAGGGAATTAACAGGAAACAGTGCTAATGAAGGCAGATGAAGGCAAGATTGCTGGGAACATTTGTAACAGATCAGGTTCAGAAAACTGAACCTGAAACAATACAGTGATAGTGAAAGGAGAAGAAGGTAGGGTTAAGGAAATACAGTAACAGAGGCAGGAGTGAGGAGGATGACATTGCGACTTAGGTGTCATAAACCAGATGTGGTGGGAGGTCCACAGAGGGCTCACAGAACCTGAGAGGTGAGGGAATCCAGTGTTTAGGGACAGCATCAGAGAAGTGAGTACAGGGGTCCAACTCACTGTTCATTGTCTTACTATCCTGGATCATGGAACACACATACAACACACAGAGAACACACACACACGCTCACAAATACTTCCTAGACTGGATCATGGAACACATACAACACACACACACATTCCCAAATAGCTAGTGAGACCTCTTCCTCATGGCATTACTGATCTCTTACCCTGTTCTATTTTTCCAGAGCACTCACCAACTGCTTCTACTATAGAGCTGACTTTTAAAAAAATGTTTATTATCAATCTTCTATCTCCCCCACTAAATGTAAGGTTCAGAAGGACAGGAACTTGTGTTGACTTTGCTCACTGAAGCAGCCTCGGCAATCAGAACAGTGCCTGTCACATTGTAGGTATTCAATAAATAGAGTTGATGAATAAATACATTTAAAATTGTGTATATAACTGCCATTTTGAGCCCTGACTCTAATATCTTTATTCAGTTGTTGCCTCTATAACATTCTAGCATCTTTTGTCATTTGGTAAAAAGATTACTTCTATTTGGTATTTAAAATAAATCCATTTCCCTGCTATACTATTTTTACATTCAAAAGGTTCATTCTATATGATGACGCTTTCCAGATAGAACTTTGTAATTTTTCAGTCTGGCTGAAGAAACCATCATTTGGTAATGAGAGATCCCTGGCCACCATGTCCTTCTTGATACTTTGGTCTACCTAGGTTCTAAATTCCCTTAGAGCAGGAACCATACTTACATTTTATACATGTGTATGTGTGTGTATGTGTGTGAGAGACACAACACATCTGTGCACATGCCCATGCACAGAGGCTGGTGCAGAACACACAGAAGATGCTCAATAAGCATTTTCCTATGTTCTGATTAATGAGAAAGCTGATGTCTATAGCCATGAATATATACATGCAGAGAGGTGGTAGTACCATCAGGCATTCCAGATTTATCCATGAGAGAATGTTCTTATGCCAAAGGCTGTTTCATGAATGTCTGGGCTATGATTTAGAGAGGATTCCCTGTTGCAAAAATATGCCCTGGTTTAATTCCTGAATCAAGTGGATTTATTCCTATGAAGACCTCCCTTGCTGTGGTCTTTCAGCATCTGGCTTTGTTTCACAGGTATGAAAACAGGAAACCATCAGCAATACCCAGAAAAGAAAAGATTAGTGCTGACTGTCAGACTTGTACAGCGTTTTACTAAAGATGGTTAGCAGTTTTGTTTCTCTTTCTTCTTTCTTTTATCACATTTTGTCATACACTAAATTCAGTAATTTTATCATCAGATGGTATGTTCCTCAGATTCAAGAATAATGTTTTGTTTTTATCTTCCCCATTATCTAACTACACAAAGCAGGGCACTCAATAAGTTAACTGAATTTGAATTACAAAATGGTTTTGGTTGAAAAAAAATTTTTTTCTTACCTCCTAAG
>NW_011494772.1:3475445-3496668 GCF_000754665.1 Bison bison bison | reverse complement strand
ACCTCCTAAGCTAGAAGTTGCTGTTTTTGAAAAGAAAGAATTATCTTAGAAAATTCTGATGTTTGGCTCGTGTAACTTATAGCTTCTTTCAGCCCCTTTCAGGCGACTGTCAGATCAATTTGTGATTTCTCTGTGAATGTATTAAAGTTCACTGAATAATAATTACCAAAAAATCATAAATGTAGGATTGAGGTTCATTTTAATTAGAGGGGAAAAAGAAATCTCCGTGTTAACAAGCTACCTAGATTCTCCTATTATTTCAACATATTTCCCTGTGAGTGGAGACTGAACTACGTTGAATTTATCACAAGAGCAAACAAACAGATATAACCTACAGCTTATGAGCCATTGCTGTGTTCAGCAGGTTTCCAAATGAACACTTTTTCTTTGATAGTATCTGTTAACTAGCTATATTTCTTAATCTTCATAAATGCCATCACTTAATTACTTTAACTCCTTTTAATGATTTGCTAAATCAGCAAGTCTGTCTTTCCTGGTTCAAGTGCTCCCTCTGGTGTTCATTTCCCAAGATGCACCAGCTCCAGTTGTGTGTTAACAGGCTTGGTTCTAAAGCAGAGCAGCATGGAGTAGTTCTTGGAGTAATTCTAAAAGATTTAAACACATTTCACCTTTAAGTTAAACCTTTTAAGCAGAGAAAGTGATGTCATCGGGGAAGACAAGAATATCTGGAAGTTCCCTTAGAATCTAAAAACCAGCAAGATAATTACCTCCCTCCACTGCTCACAGCTTCGCCTCCTCTCTGATAAGTTACTGAAATGTTAAAAAAAAAAAAAAAAAAAGGAACAATTAATAGACATGTTTGCATTTATATATCAAAAGCTGACATTCAAGAGCATCTTTCTAGAATGGAATACTTTCTCCCTTTCTACTTAGAAGCATTGCAAACATTCATCACAGGAAATAGATTTCTGATTCAAATAGTATTTTTTTAAAGATGGTATAGAATTAAATGTTATTCTTATTTTCTTAAGGTGTTAACAAGTTTCAAAACTAAGGAGAAACAAACTTCAGTATACTCTTATTAAATATAATAACTATTACACATTTGTACATTCACATTCTCAGATTTCCATCTTGAATTTATCATTAGATCATGTAATTTCATGATTTTATATAAGTGGAATCTTAAATTTTGGAAAATAAAAACCTACCAGACCATTGCCCCAGAAATATGAGTACCAGTAAGACGGACATAAACGTGAAAATAAACCTTTCTTTCCACACACACAAAGATGTATGCCAAGTTGTGACTATTAATTAATGGGAATCATTTTTTATTGTGATTTGAGAAAATACTTCTCATTATATTTCCATCAGACATGTATACATAGTGAAAATATATTTTAATGCCCCTGAAAGCATTCTCAGCTTAATAAGTCATGGGTATAAAGTTTAGCCATGACAAAAAAAAAGATTTGCACATAGTTGTCAAGGGGTTAAGGATATTAGCTTTTCTGTAAATACAGACACATTTTCTAAGAACAAGTATGTTTCTAAAAGCTGCCAAATTCTGCTACTTAGAAGAACTCCAAACTGGGAGTCTGTTAAGGAGAGATAACTGCATCCAGTGATTATAATAACTGGATTAAAACCGAGAAGGCAGGACCACAGGTACCTTTTTACTAAAGGTGATGCGAAAGAAGAGGACCCTCTTTGAAAGAAACAGAATAGAACAGAATATTAGGACTTGGACTTAGGGAAAATGAAAAGTTTTATCTTTCAAATGTGCTGTATATTTTGGTTACCTTTAAGAATGTTGATTCTATGGATAGAGAATTGCTCGGGAGAGAAAATTTTGTTGGAAATCCAGAAAGCTTAAGTTAAGGGGAAAAAAATGCACTGCCAAGTCTAAAATCATCAATTGATCATTAGCATGTTAAATCATGCTGAGGTTTGAAACAGTGTGCCTATCTAATGAAACACATGCAAACAAGGCTCGGATGCACTGTGGAATCATGGATAAACAACTGCACTGAAGGGATGACAAGCAACACCAACCATTTCTACTTCAAGTGCATGCCTGCTAGGAGTAAATGAAGTACTGTTTCCATTGTAAGTCCTTTCCCCCCAGCTTACTGCAGAAAATGAAATAAAAACAGCAACACAATAGTACAACACATGCCGAACTAACGAAGGAAAGGAGGAGGGTAAGCGCAAATATATACCTGTTGGTGTGAAGGTAAAAGACGGGACTGAAAAATCAAAACAAAATATAAACCAGTTATTAAGCTGAAGAGAGAAAGGGAACACATCACATTAGTATAAATCAAGCAGACAGCTGAACATAAAACAAATGTAAATAACCAAGCCAGTCGTTCTGACACTCTGATATGTGGATAAAACCAAATCTAAGGGTCTCTGCAGGTACCATTTCGAAGTGTCTGACATTCTAGGACAGGAGGGGCGTGGGGAGTGTGCTGGGTTAGCCTGCGGATGACCCCTGCTTTTAGTAATAGAGATTTAGCTCATGGCTTTAGTACAAACAGGAATCCTCTACTATTAATCATTTCCAAACACTGGATAATGGGTGCTTAAACAGGTATTATCAGGGTCTTGCCTAACCTTATCTAGAAATCTGAAAGTAAATGCTTATTAAAGTGGACTAACTAATATAATAGGTGCACTGGAGCATTCATCACCTAGAGAGAGACAGTGATACAGACAGAGGGAAGGAGAGAGCGAATGCCATAAAGACAGAAAGAAAGGTAGAAAGAAGACCGAAAGAAGAAGAAAGGAAAAATACCCAAAGAAAAGGAGGAAGGGAAGAAGATAGAAAGGAAGAAAGAAAAGGGAAGGAAGGAAGAAAGCAAGCAAAGAAAGAACTGGAACAAAGAAAACCATAAAACTGAACTGTTTCGCTGACAAGAAATGCCTTATGCCTTAATATAAAGAGTGTATTGCTACATTTTTATCATCATAGAAATTTGTGAATGGACAGAATATATAGGGGGCTTTAACATTAATTCTGCTATTATAGTTTATACCTAGAAGCTTTCTAGAAGTAGGCTGAACATTTTAAAAAAATAGCACACCAAAAGCTAAACAATAGAACAATAATGCTCCTCTGAAAATCTTCACTCTCTGCAGTTATAAATCTTAATCTAATCAATAATGCCTGAAATTGAACTGCAGACCTCAAAAGTGGGATTCTTGCCTCCCCCACTTGTCCTATCTTCTCCCATTCCTGGCTGTTGGATAACACCAGAGTTATTTCCATGACATTTCATAAAGGGAGGAGGCTGACTTTTTTTTTTTCCCCAAGCTCTTCACATTAATTTAAAGTAAACACTGCCCTGGTAAAGAAAGCAAGAGAATCTACATTACTCCTTGAAGACTAAAATTTGCTTTTAAGAAATCCTTAATACACACAAACTAAAATACTGATTACTTATCATGGATCAAAAAGCTGCCAAAAATGTATTTTCCACTTCATATTTGAATGTCTACAAGAAATTTACTTTAGGATTAGAGCACTGGGGTTGCAGACTTGAATGCCATAGCATCTTTTACAACTGTCACTTCTTACCAAACCATTTTATCTCTGAGCATACTAGGAAGAAAAAAAAGACAAAAGTCTCAATGCTGGGGATCCGGTTTATAGACTGTCTTCTTTCACTGCATAGCAGTCTCTGTCTTAAGAATTCTACTGTGTTTTCTTTCAGTCAGGTCTTTTCAGAAAATCAATGTAATTTAGCTACAATCAAAAATTCAGAGCAATAGTAACTCGTCCTCATAAAAAATATAAAAGACATACATTTGAAAGTAAAGGTACTCAAGCAAGAATGGAGTGCCTGAACATTAATTTGCAATCACAAGGACACAGGGAAAAAAATGAAAGGTCCTTGTCAGTACTCCTAGCCAATTGCTAACCTCAGTTTAAGGAATGGAAGAAGAGATGAAAAGAGGTCCATCTAAATGAAATTTTTACAGCTGGTTCACCAAAGGACAACTTAATTCTCAAAGCTTCCACTAATAAATCATCTTATCCAGTGATGCTGGTTCACTATGTGGACAAAGAGTACAAGCAGAGGGAATACCTACAGATAAATGTAGGGGGAAAATGTTTAAAATGCTCACTATTACCCAAAGTCATACTCTGGCTTGATGTTTCATAGGGCAGTAGGCTCTTTCACATGGATTTCTTTTAAATATTTCACTTCCTTTTTTATTAGGATGACCAGCATTGTTTCGGGCACAGTCAATTTAAGATTTCAGAATTCACCTTTTAAAATTGCATAGAACCAGAAATATGAAAAAGTGCCTAAAAGGCAAAGTGAGGAAAGCAGAATCAAATGCTCACCAATTACATTTGTGATTATGTTCTATGATTTCTGCTTAACACGAGCTAGTTAAAAGGACAATATTAGTGTAATAGGTTTTGCAGAAAGAGCACATAGGCATTTCCAAGCATGCTTACAGTGCATTAGTAAGAGAAAAGAAACATTTCAGAAGGGAAGAAGGTTTCATGTCACATATTTAGGATTCAAGACCAGAGAGAGCATTCCATTGTTACAACTGCACAGCTGTCATACTCATGGCAATAAAAATTATAAAATTCCTAGAAACTCAAAAGATTCTACATCTAGATGGTAGTCACTTTTCCTCATTCATATGGGATTTCAGAACACAACTCCCAACAGTGCCCACCTGTGCCCTGCTCCACAACACACAGACACCCACAAACCCCTTCTCTGCCTTATTTTTTGGGCAAAGGTTTTATATGGTAATGTGTGGCCCTGACACTGTTCTATGAATGTGTGATGAGCACCTAGTCTCTTCACAGTAACCCCTCAGCCCCCATTTGCCATTTCACAGGCAGGGATACTGACATTTTTGCTTTAATATTGACATAGGACACATATCTGAAAAAAAATATTTAAGGATGATAATGCTAAGGCAAACGTATGTACATAAGGAGACTGCTGTGGACCCATGGGCCAGAGGCACGTTCATCAATTTCCACAGTGTGGGTGATGAATTTGTGTTGACTCTTTCTTGCCAAGACCCCTTGTGACTGAGAGCACAAATGTTTTAGACTGTTGTCTCAGACTATTTCACAAGCTCAGAGGGACAGTCAATAGGACTTTTCATTGAGAAAAGGTCTAACTAGCAATAACAAATTCTGACTTTGCCATATCAATGCTCCGAGAAATGGCATGGCCAAGCCACGTGGGAAATGTTCACTCAGGAAATACGTAGACAATTTTTTTTAAGGAGGGTGACGGTGGGAGTGGGTATTTACTAGTCATCCTCTTTAAATCTGCTTTGCAGCAAAAGTGTTGTCTTAGACTTATAGACCCTATAACTAGGGTGGATGTATACCCTGTCATCCAAAAACCAAGACAATTTTGAGACCCAAAGGAGCACTGTCAATAATTTAGTTGGACTAAAGACATAAAGTGGGTCTGTGGGCTGAAAACTTACAATTACTCTGTTGACAGCCCAGAGTTGATGAAGATATTTGAGAAGGGGAAAAGGAGTATCTGAGAGTGATAACAAACTCATCAGGAAATGAAAAATATAAACCACCAATCTGCAGACTTTGAGAATATGTGGCAAAAGTGTCTGCAAATTCCTCAGCTAATTTGGCTCATCCATATAATTGTAAATAATTTTAGCCAAATAAACTTTCTCTTCTAAATTGCAGATACATTTTTAACAAAATCATCATTGTTCGTCAACAGTATATACATAGTCAGCTCTGCAACTTTAAACATAACAATAAAAAAGTACTAAGTGTTCTCTCTCTGCAAACTGAAGCACACTATTCACTCAAGCATTCCATATTCACTAAGAAACAATTATTTTATAAATAATCAGAAATACACTTATTTATAAACAATCTCTTTCACTTCACAAAGGGGAATGATGCTCCCTTTAAAGTTGTATGACAGTCCAAAGCTTGGATTTATAATTCCTGAGACATGGAGATTAAAAATTTTCCTCCAGGATATAAAGCAATAAAGTAATTCCCTAAGAGAACAAGGGAACGGTATCACTACCAAGTGTAGACCTACCCTGGTGAAATATATTTTATTTTATTTTTTATTTTATTTTTTTTTACCCTGGTGAAATATATTTTAAAGAAATTGAGCCTGAAACAGATAAGTTCTATTTTAGTACTGATATCCAAGTGGAGTTTATATCTAGATATTGCAATAAAATAAAAGCAGTTTTGTAAGTTTTTATATGTTAAAATAATTAATATAGGATACATATATATAAAATCAAGAATAACTTAGAGTCATATATTGAAATCAAGAGTTATGTAAAACATGAAAAATTTAGGAAAGGTAATACCTTTTCTGATACCCGCATAAGTACTAGCCAGCCCATTTCTCTTCTTTCGGTGTCGATAGAGCCAGATGCTAAAAACCATAAGGATGATCCAACAGGCAGCCCCGATTCCTGCGATGAATGCCGGCTGCTTCACTACGTCTGAGA
Organism: Bison bison bison; assembly: GCF_000754665.1. Taxonomy (NCBI): domain Eukaryota; kingdom Metazoa; phylum Chordata; class Mammalia; order Artiodactyla; family Bovidae; genus Bison; species Bison bison. The sequence continues at coordinate 3,490,203 of NW_011494772.1, read as the reverse complement.
TCTGCTGAGCAAGGCTGACTTGGTCCTCAGGTGACACGGGGTTTCCATGAGAATCTGAAAAGGCCATCTTTGGGTTCATTCGGGTTTAAAACTCAGTGAGACAATAAGCACATGCTTATATACATAAAGTGGCCATCATTATGTTGTTAATTTTTGGACAATAATTTCTGCTTTTCATTGCAACGTGCACCATCGTCAGTTAAAAGAGTTAATGACATTTGGGGCAAGATTATATTCACTTTATTTATTTGAATTCAAAACAAACACAATAATTTTATGGAATATATTTTAAAACAAAGATAATAGCCCGCAATTCCTATATTTTGCTCCAGAAAACAGTTCACCGATGGGATTTTCAGTGCAAAGTGAGATAAAATACAAATTACACTTCTAAAAAGTGAAATACTTTACCCCAAGAATACAAATAAGGAGTACTGAATTGTTGTTTAGTTGCTAAGTTGTATCTGACTCTTTTGCGGCCCCATGGACTGTGTGTGTGTATGTGTGTGTGTGTGTGTGTGGTGCATCCCCTCTCCCCCACCCTTGAATAGTGTAAGACTCTTAACTACCTCAGAAACACATCATTTGGAACTATGTTCAGAAGGGTCTATAAAAATTCAGGATCATTAAAAACCAATGAAAAACTGAGATTATGTTATCAATGAAGGAACGATGAAAACGTCTTTTTTTTTAAAAAATGGAATTTTTATTTTTATGTTTCTGGCCACACCATGTGACTGTGGGATCTTAGTTCCCCAGCCAGGGCTTAACCCCGGGCCCTCGGCAGTGACACTGCAGAGTCCTAACCACTGAACTGCCATGGAACTCTTAAAGAAAACTTTCTTTTAAAATAATAACCATGGCCAGAGACAGCTATAAGAACATTAAATATGGACAAGATTATCAAGTGTTATGAATAGTCAAAAAGGCTCCTATTTTCTCTTAGCTATTTTGATTCAAGAATTTAAGATTGATGGAATTATGGCTATTAAAATTTACTTAGTTCACATTTATGTTTCAACCTACTAAGAGACTCATTGCTCAAATCCACCATTTTACCACACACAGAGCAGACTGCAAAGTCTATAGAAGTCTGGAAGCTGTTCCTCTATCATCAAGGAATAACCTACCTTGTGGGCACTAACTAAGCGATGCCAATGCTGAGGATGCCCAGTGGCAGAATTACTTACTATCTGTAAGAATTACTTACTATCTGTAAGAATTACTTACTATCTGTATCTGTACTCTTAATGTTCTTCCCCTACAACATCTGGTCAAATGGGAAGGCGTTTGCCTATTTCATGAGACTTGGTGCTTTCTTACAATTGTTAAATCATTTGACTCTAAAATTGTTCTGCTAAAACCACCTGCTTTAAAGTAGAAACATTTTTTCCAGTCCAAAACTCTTTTTTTTCCAGAAAAATAATTGGAATAACTCATTATTTATGAATAATATTTCTCAAATACAAAAAATACAGTTTTTTTTCTTATTAAAAGATATTGCTTTCTGATAAGACACTGGCAGGTAAAATAAAAAGCATTCCAAGGCTAAGGAAACAACCGTAGGAAAATAGCCTTTTCTGTATAGGGCTAAATTGCTACTGTATTGTATATGTGTGTGTTTTTTATTTACCTTTTTCTTAAACGGAATTCCAGATTTCATTCTATGGAGGGTCAAGGCTGAAAAATCTATTTTCACAAGCAGTTGCTGTCACCTGCCTTCAAATGTTTCTTGACTGAAAGTTTCATTTCATGTTCCAGACTCTTTTATCTATGGTTATCCTAAGAGCACTTCATCCTCTGAACGTTCACCAAGCTGATCTATTCTTTTCATTTCTAATACACCCTTTGTATCTGCTAGGTTTATAGATTTCATGGCTATTTGCGCAAAGTTAAGTTGGGTGGCTTCAGATTTTATGAAGACAGCTAAGAGGGGTTCCAAGCAGGCGACCAGATGGGCTTAACAGAATAAAGTGTGGTGTGACTAATGAATTAAAATGGCCCTTCTATATCTCAGTCTTTGTCTCACTGCAGCTGAGGCTATATTAAGATATGGAAAACTGGAACATATTTATAATTTCAAGAAAACCAATTTGATCCTTAAATCCTATGATTTAAATCTTAAATAAATAAAGTTACACATGGTCCTTTTTTCCAATTCATTTTTGAAAACCCAGAACTAGAAGTTATATATAATTAAAAAAGTAGGCAAATGACATGACATTGTACAGGGTCATTGCCATGTAACTTTTAATTTTAGTTTTAGTAAGTTAATACTAACTTTTCACAAAACTAGGCAACTATTTAAGTAAAAATACCTATGTTTAGACTGTTTTCTCCCATACCTTAGGTAACACTGCAATAAATCAAGCAATTAAAAAAATTATTTTCTATTCTGCTTAAAAATTTGGAATAAATGAACCAGAAATAAAACCATGAAGCTACTTTTTTTTTTTTTTTGCTTAAAAGTTGTGCATATTATAATGTGTTGGAAAAAAAAAGTGTTAAAGGTAAAAGATATTCTCAGAATTAAATTCTGGCCCATGTCTGCAGAAGAGGCGACAAGCTCTCCACTAAAGCTTGAATGGTTCTCTCATAGCATACAGCTGTCAGGGGATAACTCCCTAGCCAGTGACTTGATTTTGCAGTGTTCCCATTCATCTGCTCAGAATCACAAAACTGAGCTCTGTGCAGCAGCGACATGCACAATTTCCAGACATGGTACCATTTAAACCTTGCCCCACACTGTGTGTTTGTTTTCTTCCTTTCTGCTGGCCCAAGTCAACCCTGGAAGCCACATCAGCCAGAGACTCTCCACGTCTACAATCACTGGACTTCAGGTGGACTCTGTGCTACTTTATAGAAATTCTGCAAGGGTATCTGGAACAGCAGCTAGTATTATCTTGACAGTGGAACATCAACAACAGTTTCCAAATTGAATGTAAAGTTCCTTATGTATGGCAGCAAAGTTTATTAAAAGTAGAATGTTTCTTAATTTTGTTCTGAGATAATTTCTAAGATGTCATCAATATTACCAACATGAAACAATACTAGGCACTTTTTTGTGATATAGGAAAATTCATGTATCTCATTCTTTTTCATAATTTAGCAACTGGCATAAAATACTACTAATGCTTAACTTCTGACCTGGAAGGAACAAAGTTGACTATATGCTTCTCAGTATCATGAAATTTCACTATCAACTCTTAACATCTCTTAACACCTTTTCTCTCCCCCTTCCATTCACAATTTTGTTGCTGTTTTTTTGTTGTTGTTGTTTCTTTTAGATTTGACTGGTAACCATTTGATAATTTGAATTTTATGTGTATGTCTCCATAATGAAGTATGGCAACTAAGTGTTCTGCCAGTTTTTTATTCCTCAAACCAGTTTTGAAGCATATTGTATTTTTAATTTTCTAAGTAACTAGCATATACCGTATTTCAACATCTCAGACTATCTTTTGTTATCACATGCAATATAATTTTAAATAGACAAAAATGGTAAATATAAACTGCATATTGCTCTAAACTTCAAATACTTATAGAAATATTTATTTTTTTACCCAAACCACATCTTTCCTGTTCCCTGAGGTACTCTTTGTTGTTGTTTAGTTACTAAATCCTGTCCTACTCTTTTGCAACCCCATGGACTGTCAGGCTCCTCTGTGCAAGGGATTCTCCAGGCAAGAATACTGGAGCGGGTTGCCATTTCCTTCTCAAGGGGATCTTCCCCACCCAGGGACTGAACCTGGGTCTCCTGCATCGCAGACAGATTCTATACCATGGAGACAGCAGAAAAGTCGAGGAGATCTCACTGGTGCTCAGTTAATAGTGTTTGTTGAACAGATGGGAAAAAATTCAATAGGACAGAAAAAGGATGACACTGACCATTTACAGCCTTTTGCTCAAAATACCATTTAAGATGTTTGTTTGGATAAGTTTAAATTTAGTTGTGATATTATAGACAGATCAAACAAAGCTAACAATATTATTTTTGAAATTCTACTGCCACATTCCATTGTCTGTGCAACTTGCATTGGTTGCCTCCACGACGTACAAAAAGAGAAGGAGGACGATGGGTACAGTGCTAAGTCTTTCCAACCAGATCGCCACTGACACTCACCTAACTGGATGAATTGTGGCTCACTCTTCACCCCCGACCCAGCCCCCGTGCTGGCTGCCACCTCTACACTATATCGGATCCCAGGAACCAGTGAGGGAATAACCACAGAAAAGGTGGAACCATCTACTGTCTTGTTTATATGGTATCGCGTTTCATTGCCCAGACACCAGACCTGGAAGAAGAGCACAATAGTTATGTAAGTTAATATAAAGATCAACACAATATTGTGGTTTTAGACCTAGACAGAGTTCAGATTTATCATGAACATAATGTAGGAAGTTTCAAAAGTCATTTTCCCCTAGATCTAGTTCTGAGAAGATGCTTCCTGTCAAACTTCATGTTAGTAGTACATTAAAAACCTCTTTGAACTTTCTTATATATTCTTAAAGAATTATATCAAGTGATTCTACAAATGTTTCTACAGAGGATTATATCAGGCGATTCTACAAAGACCCTGGTTCTTATCAACACTTATCAACAGGATTTGCTTTAAAAAAACAAACAAACAAACAAAAAAAACATCTAGGTATTATACGCCAGAAAAAGATAAAAGGAACTTGCAAAAACCTGTATACATCCAGATAAAGAACAGTAACTTACCTATCATCATCCAGTATTTGAATTTCTACTATGAACCAGGCATAATACCAGATATCACAACACAAAAATGCATGGGAAACTGTGTGTCTAATACTTTATTTCAACAGTTCTCTGGGACAAAATTACCTGATGCTGTCACAACGCCATCACTTTTTATGTCAAAATCAAGAAGCAGTTGATTTAAAAAGAGAGTTTCTGAACAATCTAAACTCTCTTGGCATAAACATGGTTTTTAAAAATAAAACAAGGACATGTTTAGCACATGGAACTCTGCTCAATGTTATGTGGCAGCTTGGATGGCACGGGGGTTTGGAGGAGAATGGATACATGTGTACGTGTGACTGAGTCCCTTGGCTGTTCACCTGAAACTATCACAACATTGTTAACTGGCTACACCCCAATACAATATAAAAAGATCCTATTAAATAAACAGATGGAGCCGGGACCTATTACACAAGCCTTTTCCTGAAATATGTGTTCCAGACCACCAAGACCTAAAAAATAAATAAAACTGAACATAAAGAGTAAGGATCATCCTAAGATTTATTCCGTCTATGGTATGTTGAACTATTATCCATGAAAGAAAAATAGCACTCTGATCTTGTATTTATGGTAATATTAATTAGTTTTTGATAAAATACAAGATCCTAATAACAATTCATATTTGATTTGAAAGGAAAATATTCTAATAAGAAAATTATTGTATCTCTCATTAACTTTGATGATATTTGTGGTAGGAAATTAGTTTTAGGAAATTAAGATTTCCGAGCTACACTATAGTCCTTAATTTAAATTTCTCTAAAGGATTACTGAATTATTAGAGTGCTCTTTTGCCATGTTGTAGATCTTGGATATGATGCATGAAAGTATCTGGACTCAATTTCTATAAGAAAATGATCCATGCAGTAGTAAAACATGCTCTGTATTCTTTATGATGTCCTCCAGCAAGACATGGGATTATTTTCAAGTAGCCTATTGTTTAAACTGTAATAGGAAATGGGATTTAAAATGAATCTGAGAATGTCAGTGTCCTCTTTCACATGGGCAAAAATCTTTTTTGCTTTGAAAGTTAATATTATTTTAATATAGTTTCAATGCATGATACCAACAAATGGTCAGACTCTATACCAGGGTCTGATCATTTGGAAATAAAGAGTCCTTTGTGATTTTTTTCCCTCAATTACATTACACAGCTGAACCAAAGCCACAAACTGATTTTGTACCAGTCAATCAGGTTGTGAAAGGCATTTTATTATTTTAAATTGACCATGAAGTTAAGTGAAATCCACCCTTTCTCATTTCTTTAGGAGAGAAATGAGTTTTGACTCTTAGGGGAAAATGCCTACATTAACACAATTTTGCTTGAGAGCTGAGATATCACCTTATTCTATATGCTTAAAAGTCTCTATAACAGTTTGTTTATCCAGACTGAACCATAGCATCCCAGTATTGAAATAATCTTGAAACTCATGAGAAAGTTCAAAGTGTCGAGATTCTTACCTATTACTGACTCAATTACAGTAGAAGATCTAATTTCAAACACCCTAAAATACACACAGTGCATTTATAACAGTATTTTAAATACCTAAAAAAATGTCACCCCTTTAAATTATACACAAATTCATAAAGAGGTTTTTAGTTTGTTTTTAAAAGTTATTTTAAAATAAAATGTTATACCTAAAATTAAGCTCAGTATATTTGGTCATCGTACAAATTATTTTGGTACTCAGAAGTATATTTATGGTCTTTATTTGGGCCTTACCCAAAATGCGTATCAACATCACCTGGAAAGATCTACCAAAGTATATAAACAGGGGCCTCATTACAGATGCTGAATCAGAATCTTTCAGAATGGTGGCAATGCACCTATATTTGGAAAATGATTCCATAAGTAATTCTGATGTTAGCATGCCAATTACCTGTAGAAGGTAAACGAGTATTTACTTTCTTACCATCAATTTCATATCAATAGAAACAGGTAAGTTTTCACATTTATGAGACAATTCAGTAAATATAATTTAACTGGTAACTAGAAAAATACTGAGGTATCATGGACCTATAAGGCACTGTCTATAGAAATATACGTCTTGCAGTTCAAAAGTCTTCTAGTATATGATCTGTTTACATACATATTGAAAAAATACAAGAGAAATTTACTCTCTTGTGTGATTTCCATAATTCAATCTATCATTTACTCATTTACCATAGCTCATTAAGACTGTGCTATAATGCTTATTCATTAATAGGATAAATCTCATGTCCTTAATTTTATTCTACCCTGCTATGCTTAATATATTTGCTTGAAATTAATCTAGGTAAACCTTTCTAAATTCAATGATTAGAGATGATTTACTTCACAGGTAAAAGTAATTATTTAGAATCACTGAATTAAATTACTTTCAATATATCGTTATGTTTAAAAAATTTCATTCAAACATATATAGAAATTTAAAATTGAATTTCCTTTGAGACATAAAATTTTGTTTAGAGATGCTGAAAGATTAAAACAAATTTATTAAAAAATTTTCAGGCACACTAAAATAATTTTTCCAACTTAACTCCAATGTTACAAAATTCCAAATGTGTTGAAAGAAAGAAAGAAACCATATCTGATACAATTCCATGGGGCAAACTAGTTCTGCAAATGCATTTAAGCTGGATTTGGTGGGAAAAAAAGAAATTTTGATTAGCCTTTACATGTGTTGTTTGTGTGAGCACCTATATATACTGTGAACAGGTAAATACTCTCTTTTAAATTGTTTTTTTTTTCCAAATGGCTTAAGAAAAAAGTATTTCACAGTTATTGACTAGACAAGAATTTAAAAAATAATTTATGTTGCTGTGCACACCAGCAGATGGCGCCAGATATCCATGAACAATACAACCAAGCTTGCTTTTTGACTATAGATGCTCTTACCTTATATTCTTGGACCATTCCATTTTGAGTATCTTCAGGAGGTGGCTGCCAACTAACGAGAATTGCAGTTCCATTTCCATCATTCTTTGATACAGTCACACTTTGAGGTGGGGCACTGGGTGCTATTAAATTGTTTCAAAGAGCAGGTTTATAAATAAGCATATTAGAAAACACTGAAAGCAGGCATTTAAACCATTAAACAAAACATAGAAAGTTTATGTCTCTCTCTATATATATATATGTTTTAAAGATGTGTCTCATCCAAGTCTGATTACTCCCAAACTATTTAAATTTTTCCTCAATACTGCTAACCTATTGTTACTGTGAATTTTCTATAACCAAAGTTATATAGATTATCTCCACAAAACATTCCAGGAGAATTCCTCTCTTTCCTATCCAAGTGTCATGTTCTCCCTAAAATGTTCAAAAGTATAAAGACTAACCATCCATGACATTAACTGTATTATAATTTACTGTAATCAAAGGAACAATTTAGGAACAATTCTTGTTATTTTTAAAGATTATACCTGTGACATGTAACTTGTAACCTTTATGTAAATACTAATTTTAATTTCCAGTTACACGGTGGCTAAACATACTGGTTTGTGTAGAGCTGAGAGGTTTCTAGGGACATGAGCCATAAAATGTTAATCCCAGAAGGTCCTGGGACAACTAAGACATTACTCACTTGCTTTACAAAGCATCACTCAAAATAACATTTGATAAATGAATGAAAAAATTAATGGAAAGGCAAGCAAATTGAGGATAATTACATCTTTAAATGTGAATTTTAGTTCTGAATAACTAGATATATCCAAGATATGTCACTAAGTAATACAATGTTCACATTTGCACATTTTTATATAGGCCACTATTAAAGCAAGTCAAGTATTACAGACTTTAGTTTTTAGTAGTTCTAATTAAATAACGTCTATTAACAAAATGTAATGCTCACTACCAAGACAGTTAATAATGTCACTATTACCATTAAAAGTTTTCAATTAAGTTAATAAAAGCCTAATGAAAGTATTGCAATGCACAGTTATCACACATTTCATTATACTTGCCTTCTTCTAGGGTTTTGGCAAATTTAATTTCACTATCTGCTCCTTGAAATTCATTAAAAAAAGGACGAGCCTTAATTTCATAGTTGACTCCTTTCTTGAGATCAGGGATAACCACACTGTTTTTGGTTGGGGTCCTCACTTCAAAAACTAACCACTCGGATTCACCATGGTTGGCTCCAGACGGGCGGTAAAGAACTTTGTATCCTTGAATATACTGAGACTGTTGGTCCACCTATTACAATGACAAATAAAATGCAATCACTCATGCCTTCCATTGACTTTTTAGAACATCATGAACATTAATGTGACAAGAGGCAAAACAATTCTATCTGGCTTCATCTCACAGTTTTCTAGTCTATATGAAGTAGAATATGAGAAACAAATCACTATCTTTTGTAATCTGTCCACTTTTCCAGCTTAATGTATAATATTAGCTATGAATTTCTATGTTTCATGCAGAAATGTGGCCACCATGGCAGTTCTCTGGTGGACATCTAGAGATAAGTCAGAGTGTCAAGGGGATAAGGAAACGACATGTGTTTTCCATTTTCTAATTTTAAAAGACTACTTAATGCTATTTAGAAACAGTTCTCAGTTAAAAATTTTCATATGTTAATAATTCTATAAGTTATATACACTCTTTTGAGGAGTATTAGGAATATATAGCTTGTTTCCTTTGAGACAGGTAAAGTTCACTGTGTGTGTGCTTAGTTACTCAGTCATGTCTGACTCTTTTCTACCCCACAGACCATAGCCCACCAGGCTCTTCTGTCCATGGGATTCTCCAGGCAAGAATACTGGAGTGGGTTGCCATGCCCTCCTCCTGGGGATCTTCCCAACCCAATTCATTACTGCATAATATAAAATACATGCAAGATGACATTTTTCTCTGTTTAAAACCATTTCATAGCTACCACAACAAACAAATGTTTACATTATAAAATTATCATTGGTGGGGAAGTAAGGAACAGATATATACAATTTAACTATCTATTATATATATATGCACATTTTTCATATAATGATCTCCAAAAAGTCATCTGCTTATCAAAACTGAAATCAAATATTACAACAGCAACAATGACTCACTGTCCAGTGCACTTCGATTGAAGAGGAGGAAAGGATGGTGGGGTTGTGGAGATGCAGTACAACATTTCCCAGTTCTCGCTGGACCTGCTTGTGATCCACCCCCTGACTGGTTGGGGGAACATCTGCAACAATCCCAGAAGACTGTGTCAAAGCCTAGACAATGTTTCTGACTTGAATAAAAGCATGGGGAAACAATCCTTTCCTTCATAGAAAATCTCAGAAAAGAAGAATCATTCCAACTGTGAAGAATAATTCCAATCTGTGCTACAGAATAAAATAGGAACAACTTAACCTTTTTACTAGAATCAGGAGGACAGGACATACAGAGAGAGATAACAAGCAGAGGGCATATAGAAAGCGAAACAGAGCAGGTGGCAAAAATAACAACGGCAAACATCAGTGTTTGAGGGCTCCTCCTATCATGTACTGATCGCTTTCTTGCCTAGGATGAATGGCTTAGTGCATTCCCCTCTAAGTTTATTACATAACCTTCTGTAGTGATCCTAACCATGCAAGAAAGTAGATATCCAGGATCTGTGACCAGTAGATGAGTAACGAAGAGAATGGAAACACCTAAGTGAAAAGCAAGCACAAAAAGAAATTAGACACCCCTCATCTTATAAGATAAACCTGGATATCTTTCCAAGTAAGATAGTTAGTGGTTATAAAAGGGGGTATGGAAACCACCAACAGGATAGAATAGAATAAATCTGATGAGAAAAGAGTACTTAATATCTATTTAATTGATGGTTGCTTTACTTTAATTATCGTATCCCTGTCAAAAAGGTTCAATAAAGAGCTTTAAATCTCAAAAATATCAACATTTTTAGAAAGGAGACCAAGAATATAGTGATAATTAAAACTGCTACTAGTATTCATTTATGTTGGATTTTTTTTCCCAACAAAGAAGTATTTTTGCTAAACTTACTAAAAAGTCTGTACTTGATAAAAGTTGGCCTGTTTCTATAGAGATTTTCTAAATACAGATGCTTTGCTTTGTTTACAGTAATATGAACAAGAGAAGAAAATTAATACTTTTATATCCAGAATTGTCCTTCTCAAATACCGTATTTTGGCACATATATTCTAGACTACTTTCCATCTCATAAGCAACAGAAACAAGAATATTAGTTTTATGAATAATTAAATAAAGAACTGAGTTTGGATAGAAAACAAAAACATGGATATTAAAAGTGAGATCAGTTATCTGGGAAAATAATTTTAAAAAGAATGGATATGTGCATTTGTATAACTGATTCACTTGCTACACACTTGAAACTAACACAACACCATAAATCAACTGTACTTCAATAAAAATTTTTACAAATGAGGTTGGTAAGTATCTTTGATAGAGTTCAGGGAAGGCAGGCAAATGAAGGAGACGACAGATCAAGAGTACTATTCAAGAGTACTGGTATGGGGAGGGAGGAGGGGGGAGGGTTCAGGATGGGGAACACATGTATACCTGCGGTGGATTCATTTTGATATTTGGCAAAACTAATACAATTATGTAAAGTTTAAAAATTAAATAAAATTAAAAAAAAGAGTACTATTCAAGACTCTTTGATGTAAAACCTTGATTATATATATATATATATATATGTATATATATACTGAGCCTCTGACATAAATTTATAAATAAGCAAAATGAGAAAAACTGAGTTTTGGCTTCTCATCCTTTATCATACATTAGGAATAGCTTTGGCTCATATTGGTCCTCAGGCCACAGACTATAGATAGAAAATACTTGATTTTAAGTTTTTCATCTCAGGAATATTTCCTTCCCCACTAGTCTCCATTGCTCGTAGAACTTAATTACCATCTATCTCTAGGGTAAGAGTGGCATTCACGGACAGAATTGGCAACTCCCCAACTCAGCAGCTTGACAGCCATGTAGCACTGGGAAGATTTTGTAACCTTACTATTTTTCAGTTACCTCATCTGTCAAATGGCAGTATCAGTGGCAGTCACTTGGGAGTGTTTTTGTGAGAACTGAATTTCTTAGGGCATAGAAAGTCCTTTTGTTGAAGGTAGGGATTGGGTCCATGTTTATGAACCTACAATACCCAGCACAATGACATACATATAGAATGTGTTTAATTAACATTAGTTGAGTTAAAGTGAATTACTGTATGGAACACATACATATATTATACACATTAGCTTCTAAATATGCTCTCTCATATGTAAGATTCCATCCTCAGGGAAATCGTCTGCCTTCTAGCAAGTATCTTCAAACATGTCAGGAATCATTTTTAAAGGTAACTACTATTATTTGCATGGCAATCACTAATTTATCTGGTTGAGGTAACCTTTGCTAGTTAATCCTCTCATGAAAGTTTCTAGATTCTCTTGCCTACTGTCACCATCTTGGAAATAGAACATTATTTCAGAAAATTCCTCACAAGAAAGAAAAATGGAAAGTAATGTTTAATACTTTAATGTGTAATATTGAGACATTTATTACTTGGTCTCTTTATTGTTCTTGCTTTCCTTCTCCTCCTGAAAGAAGTGTATTATCATGAAAAAGATCTTCCCAACATTCAGAATCAAACTTGGAGGAAATCTTAGATACTATTTTACCCCTGCCATCTCCCCAGTATTGGAGTTTCCTATATACGATCTTTGAGGATGGGATTATTCAGGTCCATATCATTATTTACAATAATATGTCTCTTATTACCTAGAGCACATGCATATTCTGTACATTCTGTGTCTGTGTACATATTCTTTAAAAGATAGGGTTCAAGAATGCTGTGTGGACAGAATGTGGATAAAGAATCGTATTAACAGTAGCAACAACCACTTGCATTTGTCTCCAATCCCCCCACCCCATCTGCTAGCTGCTCATATCATCTCCCTTGCATTATCAAATCTTATATTTGAGAGAGCACATTTTGATTACCCTGGGACAGGGTTACTGTGACATAGGTCTACCTGACTCCTGAACAGGAAACTATGCCCTATATCTGTGCAACTTTAACTTATGACCCAGTTTACTCATAGGAATCTCCACTTGGGGAAGACTTTCTTGAAGCCATGCTGCAGAAGCAGTTAAAGAAGTTATGCTGGGATTTCCTTGGTGGTCCAGTGGTTAAGAATCTGTGCTTCCAATGTGGTGACCGGGTTCGAACCCTGGTCAGGGACCTAGATCTGATATGACACAACTGAGAGTCTGAATGCCACCACCAAAGATCCCATGTGGCACGCCTAAGACCTAATACAGCCAAATCAATCAGTCCATCAATACTAAAAAGAAAAATTATGAAAACAAATAGCTTGCCTGCTTCCTGTGAATCAATTTCCAACAAGTCTTTCCTGAATTCCCTCCACCTCGGCTCTTCCCCTAACTGCTTATGCATTCTGTTTCTGTCAATTGGATTTTCCCAGGTTCTTCCCCAGGCTCCTGCTATGGTCTGACTCAGCTCAGTTTCACTGTGTCTCAAAAGCTGTCTAAAACTAGACAGTTAAATTTGCCTCAATGTTAACTCCCATTCACTGGTCTTTTTTAGGTGCCTGAAGTTAGAATAAGCATATCTTGCTCACACAAAAGTCTCTTAAAATATTAAGGAAAAAAAAATATCAGACCTAGTCTAACTTTATTATTTTGGGGGATAATTTTTTGTGCCAAGTTCTGGATTTTTTTTTTCCAGTGATATGAATTTTAGCTTTCAATGCAGCCTCCCAAACCATCCTCATCTTCTTCTTAAATATCTTAAAATTCTACCTGAAAATGTAGTGCTCAAAAAAGAATACATTACTCTAATTCATGATCTGACCAGTTCAGATTTTGCTCTGCATATAATTCTGCTAAGACTACATTTGTTTTTCCAACAACTACTCACTCAGGTGGCTCTGGGAGGTGTTCTAATTGACTTCAAACACTGAAGTCAGCTCCCCCACCGATCCTGCCCCCAACACACCCAATGCACACACTCCTTTTAAGCCCAGTATCCTCAGCCTATCCTTCTACAGCTAAATTTTAAGACCTAAGTTCAAAACCTAAGTTCAACCTACCAGTCTTTTAAATTTGCTCCATTAATTTTAATCTTGTTAGTGCTGGCCCATCATTCCAGTCTGTCGAGTTACTTAATTCTGGTTCTCTCACTCAGCATGTGAGCTGTGTTTCTCAAATTTTATGAACTTCCCTTATTTTTAGTCCAGTGAAAGAAATACAAATCCAGTGACAAATGACAAAGTCTTATGGTATAACATAGAAAAGAAGTCTGAGTCCTGCATATTCATAAAATTGGCTAATTTAATCCTTGTCCAATCCTGTGGAGTAGGGATTTTTAGCCCCATTATATAGTTAAGGGAATCAATGCTCAGGACTCAATAGCTTGCTAATAGATTGAGGAGCTGAGATAACAAATTTTTTGATTTCAAAACGGTATGCCTGTTTTACTGTTTCTAGTTTTCCAGCCGACATGGGTTTATTTCATTTAGGTTATTCTGCTTGCTATCATGTATAAAGGTAAGTAGGTTAAAATTTTTAAAAACAAGTTAACAGATAAAGCATTAACTACTCCTCATTTACAGTTGAGGATGTATTTTACAAAATCATTCATATGTGTATATGACAGATCACAGTTAATCAGAAACTTTCACTAAGGTCTACTGGGTAGAGACCACTGGACTGGGGACCAAAGTTTCAGTTCACTTTACAGCTGTCCTACTTTCTGCATTCTTTACAAATGCGTATATAACATTGAAAACCTCAAACTGCCTTAAGGCAGGCTCCGAGACTACTAAAGCTACTGGTGAAGTGACTCATAATAGCAAATATATGCATTTGGGTGTGTTGATTTCACACAGCAAAAAACAGACGTGGGCATGTTCCACAGCTCCGTTTGCTTTCTCTGGGAATTCTGAAACAAAAGGTCCTCCTCAAAAGGTTGTTTATACACTCTCTAGAGAAGACAAAATGCCCAACATGGCAGCTAGACTCTCTCTCAAAACTGG
>NW_011494772.1:3472047-3475345 GCF_000754665.1 Bison bison bison | reverse complement strand
GTAATTTAAATCTTTCAGTACTTCTGTGTACAATTTGTTTCTATCACTGTAACTAAGTTTCAACTTTTGCTTTGGAAACACACAAAGATAGAGACATTATGATTCCTCTGTACGTTCACAAAAGAATCTTATATTTCTAATTTCTACCATCTAGAGGTAACCTTTCTTTACTAATCTTATATGAATAAAGTATATTTTAACTGTGATGACAATATATTAAAATAAAAGGTACAGGTTGATTCAAATTCACCTTTTTTTCAATATATAAGTTTTACCACTGCTCAAACATTAAAATAACAGGAGGAACAAGAGGGTGAATAGGAGGTAATAATCTGTTGAAAGCCAAAAATAATTCTTATGCATGAAAGACAATAAAAAGCAGTATATCCAGAACATGGTTCAAGTGAAAAAATTTCCAAATTCAAATGTGTTTAGAAGCAGCTTCAAACATGTTCATTTTTCCTTGTATCTGTTTCTTTAACCCAGCTTTGATGAACACATACATGATTTCCACTTGAAAGTTTAATACATTAT
The DNA here is from genome assembly GCF_000754665.1 of Bison bison bison. Classification (NCBI taxonomy): domain Eukaryota; kingdom Metazoa; phylum Chordata; class Mammalia; order Artiodactyla; family Bovidae; genus Bison; species Bison bison. The sequence goes on along the minus strand of NW_011494772.1, from coordinate 3,474,811 downwards.
GGTTCACATAATTGACAATGAAAGATAGATCAAAGAATATATAGACCTAGATTATTCTTTTCCATGCTTTGGAAAGATTGGACAGAGGGGTTAAGAACAATTATCTCTTACATTTGTGTGATTTCCAGAGAGTATTACTTGATTATGTTCGTAATGTTCAAGAATCATCCCAAAGGTCATGAATATTAGTCTCATAAACAAAATTTACTTAATTTTAAATACAAGTAAAGATTTTGTGATTTGTGATTAAGATTAAATCACAAAAAAGATGTGTCATTAAGATTTTACATCCACATGTAGCCATATTTAAAAGTCAAGAAACTGAATATATTATAAAAATATTCTCCTAATATTTTTGCTCATTGAATTTTTGACTTTATAAAATGAGAAACATTTCTTTGTTATTTGTCAAGTCATGGAGTGCTTAGTCAAAAAAATAAGAAAGTTTGCAGACACCATGATTTAAAAATTAATTGAGCAACTAAAACATATATATTTTAAATATATAATCTTAGCATGTAATACAAATGATTTTACTTGTATAATTGTAACATCTAGAGATAAGTAGGTGTCCCAAGGCTGAGTAAATCAATACTCACCTTGTGTTTTCACTGGGTCTGATATCTGGCTTGGATCACTAATTCCATATGCATTGGCTGCCCTCACAAGGAAAAGGTAAATTGCATTAGGTCTGAGTCCTTTAATGGCAAATGTTTCTGTTTTCACATTCTCCGCTACAGTCTGCCAGCTGCTACCAGATGCATGGCTATGGATAGATACATAAGTTAGAACATGCATATTTAATGGTAAATCAAAAAAGAGAACTAGGAAACACCATCTTCACTCTACCTGAAGGCTTCTATAATATAAGACGTCGGAGTTGCACCTGAATTCAAATTTGGTTGCCATGACAACGTTACTGTATTTCGGCTGACATCTGTAACTTCAGGTTTTGAGGGGGCACTAGGGATTAAATTTGGGTCGGTGGGTCTTGGAGGCTGAACTGGAACTCCAAATTCTAACAAAGAAGAAAGAAACGAAAGATGCTTACACAGAGAAGCACATAAATGTAGATAAAATATCCATCCCCTACTTAGACTTCCAAGACATCCACTTCATTTTTTTACCAGTAAGGAAACAACTACATTTCAAGCTTCACTTTTAGGTAAAATAGTATCAAATTTACCTTGGACTTCAATGTAAGCACTCCACGTTGCTTCACCACTGGGGGTTGATGCAATGCACGTGTATCGACCAGTATCACCCAGCTGAGAAGACAGACGGAAAATAAATATTTGGAATACTCAAGAGCTCACTGGGCTGGAAAAACGATTAGTTTTGTATATGGCCCATGAATATGGAGAGCTGCCTTAAAATGCACTAACCAGAAGCTTCCTCTTAATTTAACATGTTTTCATTGAATGTGACTTAAAATGCTGCATGAAGACAAAAGACAAATTGTTATTCTAATTGTATGATAAAGATATAGTATTTAAGTGCATTAACATCATCAATTTCTGTGTCAGGCACAGTACACGAGGTATATACCTTAAATTCAAAGGGTTAATCTTTAATACTAATTTATATTTCATATTTACTAAGTCACATGGTAAGGCTAATAAAGTATAGCCAATGACTCTTCTTGCTGTTTCATATTTTACCTGAGTTACATCCACATGGATAAAGGAGATAAACAGATATTTAAAGAAAATGGATAGACACAAAATGATTTCTTCTTAAAGCATTCCCTCTTTTTCCTCATTTTATTTTTCTAACCTGTAACTTCAGGCAGTTTAGCAAGTATAAAGTTAAACCCCAGCTAGAATGATGCTCTCTCCTCCTTCAGAAGTCTGACTGCCAGAAAACAAACACAGGTCACACGTTCAATGGTAAAATCCTCAGTAACATAATGAACCCATATACCTCTGCTTAAGGCAATAACTCTATCATCAAATAATATTGGATAATGCAAGAATGCTGTCATTTTGTTCTGGCAAATGTAATAACAAAGTTATAATCATTGTCACAAAAAAGTACAACATATTAACTTTCATGGCACATGAAATGAACTGCTATGCTGATCCAAAACTCCAAAGAAGCCGCTCACAATAGGCAATAAAGCAATTGAAATTTATGTTTATTGCTGTCAAAGCTACTCTTTCATATGCCTCATGAGCTTGTCTCGTCTTGACCTAAAATGAAAAAGAAAAACCTAAACAAAACAATATAGTCCTGAAAAGAACAGGTATGGGATGTGACGTCCTGGGAAGGTAAATTCCTAAATTGTTCCCACAAACCTGTGAGATTTCATCATTTCACAATCTGATTTGAAATGTACATTGAATCTATACAGTGCTTTATCATTTTTGTTTGCATGTAGAGTATTCTGTAATTACGAAATGCTGAACCAAATATTCACAATAGAACTCTTGAAGTTTACAGCACATAATATAGTACTGGAAAATAACTTTGAAAAATGGAAGGAATGCATTTTATCACTGCTTGGAAGGTATTTTTTTCTCCCACAAATTCTCATCCTTTTCTCCTCCATGTAAAACCTTACACTACTTGCCATGGGGTAAATTATGAGTCATATCACCAGAAATATACACAGAGAAGTGTCTGAAAGAATAAAGCATCAAATTAAACATATATTAATACTGCTATTAGCATTTCATTATTTCTAAAAATTGAGGCTTCAACACTGGTTTGCTGGAGGCAAAACAAAGTGGAACAAAATGGGAAACCCAGGGTGTCATAAGTT
>NW_011494772.1:3469791-3471947 GCF_000754665.1 Bison bison bison | reverse complement strand
ATATCGGATCTGTAGTACTCCGGTCTCCAGCTGTTTGATTCGAGAATCTTGGGTTGAAACAAGGACTCCATCCTTTCTCCACAGAATTGTGGGCACTGGACTGCCTGTGGCCACACAGCTGAGCACTAAAGTACCATCCACTGCTACAGTCTGATTCACAGGACCTTGTCGAATGACTGGGGGAGGTCGGTCTGCAATCACTGCCAGCAAAAACAACAGGAAATAGATTTCTGCAACTGGAAGCAATTTTCTAATCATCAGAGCAACAGCAGTTGCTCTAGGCTTTGAAACACACTAATTAAACAAGTAATTAAAGTAGGAGACATGCATTATTCAGAATGCATTTCTATGATGTACTGATTCAGAATATTAAAATGAGATACAATGTACTCCTTTCAAGTGACCAACCACTGAGTAGGCTTGCTGCAATTGTCCAGGGACCTTTTTAATTTAAGAGTTCAGAGACTACATAAGGGTTGTGGATGGTGAAGATGTATGGTGGTGAGAAGTGGAGTACTGTGCTTTTTAAATTTTAAAATATGTAAAACACAAAATGACTACAAAAAACTATTTACCCTAAGGAAATGTATGAGACAGATTTTCACAAATGAACCAAAGCCAATTTGACAATTGTTCTGTGTCCAACAGATAGAATGATGGTATCACACCAGCATGTCTGATAATTTTGTATCTGAAAACATGCTTTGGACTTTGATAACTGACAAATAAATATGATTGAGCTCTTTTGATATTGGATTTTTTTCTATTAAAATAGTACATGCTTAAACATATCTCAATCCTAATAAATTCAGGGAAACTGGAAAACTGTCCAAAAATACTGTTGGTAGGTGGTAGCTCAGGTGATAAAGAATCTGCCTACAATGAGGAAGACCCAGGTTTGACCCCTGGGTTGGGAAGATCCCCTGGAGAAGGGAAAGGCTACCCATTCCAGTATCCTTGCCTAGAAAATCTCATGGACAGAGGAGCCTGGTGGGCTACATTCCTTGGGGTCTCAAGACTCGGACAAGATTAGCGACTAAACAATGACAAATCCAAAAATATAACTCAAGCTGATACCCTAACTCAGGAAATAACACACTTCCATATCAGAATTATAGGAATAGGAAGATGCTTCACTAATTTTATTAACAGTTTTAATGTCCTATGGAAGGAAACAATGGAAGGCAATTTTTATAAAATACAAATGAAATTATTCTTATTATATGAAAAAAATCTAAAAACTTTATCTGAGACAATAAAATCATAATTTTGGGAAAAATCCACAACAACTATAGTGGAATGAGAATAAATCCTGCATTAGAGAGACTGTCTATCCCTTGACCTCGGGAATTTAGGTGAAATTTCATAGATAGTTTTGTAAATGATTAAACAAACAAAAAAAAGTTCATTTTTCATTATTAAACTTTAAAATTCTGAACATTAGTTTAAAAGTTTTATGTCATGAGTATTCAAAAGACAACTCTAAGAAATTGCCTGCTTAAAGAAAACTGGTTGCCAGAGTAACTAAATTTTGGATGCAACATTTTCAAGCCTGGATGTGTCATGTTCAAAGTTTTATGCACCAAAGATTCTGCACAAGCTGGAGTCACACTTCAATTTGTTCCTCATTTATCATGCAATAATTATTAGTGTTGGGCATTCAATCTAAGAGAAACAAGAAAGCAAGAGAGTGAAATCAGCAACTGTGCATTTTTACTTCACCCTTCCAATTCTCTTCCATCTTTGGTTGCTAGTGTGAAATTTGTTAATACCGTAGGGGTGTATTAGAAGGCTGGAGGTTGAAACTTGGCAGGAATGTTTCAGATACTCCACGGGTGAAAAAATATAAGCCAATAATTCCTTTGCTTAGAGTTGTTTAATCTTTTCTACATTATCTGTTAAGTTTGGCTAAAATAAAATTAAATGCCCCTCCTGATATGTATGAAAAAATAGTGATAGTGTTTTATTGCACTGAGGTTTTTATAAGACTCTACCACCTGCGTTCCCTTGATTCTAATAATGAATGAATATTTATTTCTAGATATTAATTAAATTAGTAACAGAGTGGTTCTTTATAACTGATTATAATTAAGCCCAGTAGTACAGTGGTTTACTTTCATAGTCTTGTTATATTTAGAAATAATTCAGTATCTGGG
>NW_011494772.1:3464873-3469691 GCF_000754665.1 Bison bison bison | reverse complement strand
GTATCTGGGGATTTATTCAACTTTCTGCATCTTCACAGTTCTTTGATATTTGCCTCATATTTAGCATCCTTTGCACTTCCTTATCCTATCCCACCCCGGAATAATGATGTTGTTTCCCAGTTACTGATTTCTTCCTAGTTTACCTTGGGTGGTTAACAAAAATAAGCAAGAAAAGAGGAGCAGGCTTGATTATCAGCCTATACCATCTGTCATGTGTCTTTAGGCAAGTTCTTTATATTATCTAAGTCTCTGGTTTTTATCTGTAACATGAGGATAATAATACTTGTTCTAACCAGCTCCAGGGATTGCTATTAAGATTTAAGGGGAATAATAAATATTCCATGTGCTTTGCTAATTGCAAAAAGCTAGACATTTATATGAATTGTGAAATCACCACTTACCCTTTTCTATAAAATAGTAATATGCAAATCAGAGGCAAAAAAGTTCATTAAAGCAATTTTACATTTTTAGGTAAGGCAATGGAATATGTTGGTGTCACAGATTAAAATAAAACACTGATAAAACATCTAAAGTTACACAAACTAAAGTGCATAGCACATTTACAAATCAACCCTAAATTTAGGATTTATGAGAAAAACTTCAAATAAAGAGTCTAATAGCTCACATTTGGATTATTAGAATGAATTATCAGGTAGTAGAGCAGGATGTGTAAGAAACAGAAATATGATTTAAAGAAAGTAAGTGCATGGACTTTGGAATCAGAAGGATGCAACACTGTAAAATGAAAATGTTCCATATCTGTGCTCTTTAATATACAAACCAAGGGCTTCCAGTGGCTACAGAGCACCTGAGTGTGGCTGGTGTGATTGAGGAACTGGATGTGTAACTTTAAGTAATTTTAATTGTTATTTAAATAGCCTCATGTGGCAGGTGGCTACTGTACTGGATGGTGCAAACTTTTGTTTTAAATCTCAGTTCTGCTAGCTAGTATCTGAAGGCTCTGGGTATATTTTTTTTAATTAATCTATCTTTATTGGAGTATAGTTGCTTTCCAATATTGTGTTAGCTTCTACTGCACAGCAAAATGAATCATTCATACATATACGTATACCCCTTCTCCTCTGGACTTCTTTCCCATTCGGGTCACTACAGAGCATTAAGTAGAGTTCCCTGTGCTATATAGTAGGTTCTCATTAGTTACCTATTTTATACATAGAATCAATAGTGTATATATATCAATCCCAATCTCCCAATTGCTCCTAGCCCCACTTCCCCCTTGGTATCTGAGTAAAACAAATATCGCATATTAATGCCTATATGTAGACTCGACAAAAATGGAGTAGATGGTCTTACCTGCAAGGCAGAAATAGAGACAGAGACATAGAAATCTGGGTATATCTTTTTACCATTCTCTGCTTCAGTTTCCTTATCTATAAAGTGCAGTGTCAGGTTTGAAATGACTGATCTGTTTAAAGTTACTAGCATAGAGCCTGGCACAAAGGAGACATTAAGTAACTACAACTGCTTATTTTAATTATCAGTATAGTGGTGATGGTGCTGGTAGTGATGCTGGTTCCAACAGTGTAACAGGTGATATCTCCCTGTTAGAACACAGGTTATGTAAGTTCACCTAGTTTTCCACATGTTCAGTGAAAGATTTAAAGACCCTAAATATAAAGATATAACATCAGAGGTAATATTTTTGTCACCTCAAAAAATAATCATAAAGTCTATGTTAATACATATAAATATAGTCATAAGACAACTTTAAGTGAGAAACAGTATAGAATAACATACGTGCACTGACTAGTTTGAGTATGCAAAATTACATCTATACACCAACAAACGGAGCATCCCAGGTGGTGCTAGTGGTAAAGAATATGCCTGTCAATGCAGGAGACGAGACATAAGAGACTCGGGTTCAATCCCTGGGTCAGGAAGATCCCCTGGAGGAGGAAATGGCAACCCACTTCAGTGTTCTCACCTGGAGAATCCGCAGAGACTTAGCAGCCTGATGGGCTGCAATCCATAGGGTAGCAAAGAGTCAGACACGACTGAGGTGACTTAGCATGCAGACCAACAAAAGTTAACAGTCATATATCACAATTGCCATCACTTCGCAAAACATATCTCAAATTCCTGTAGGCTGTAAATGATTATCTCTTTTCAGCAATTAGGAAGCTGAAACACTGGAAACTCAAGTGACTCATCGAAGTCAAAAAGTTAGCAATTAGCAAATAGATACTAATTGGAAAATTAACCCACTTTCCACTGTATATCAATAACTTTTGAGAGATTCATGCAAGCGATTTTAGATTTTATATATCATTCAGTCACTACTAACTACTTTTTCTTACTTTTCAGTAATAAAGAGAAGAAGCATTTTCAATTAAATAGGTGACATAAATTTCTATGTTCCTGAGTCAAATGTGACTAGGTGTAGGCCTCTGGTGCAGAGGAACAGCACTTCAAAGACAATTATGCTCTACCATATTCTCTGCTTCATGCTTTGTTCTGCCTTTGCCTTTGTTCTGTTTGCAAACAATAAAGAGAAAAAGATGAGAAACTAAAGTCAAATAGTATCCAGAAAATACTCTGCCTTATATCTCTCTTCTTGATTTGGTAATATGTAAATAAGGTTATGGTTTTTCCAGTGCTCATGTATGGATGTGAGAGTTGGACTGTGAAGAAACTGAGTGCTGAAGAATTGATGCTTTTGAGCTGTGGTGTTGGAGAAGACTCTTGAGAGTCCCTTGGACTGCAAGGAGATCCAACCAGTCCATTCTAAAGGAGATCAGTCCTGGGTGTTCTTTGGAAGGACTGATGCTGACGCTGAAACTCCAATATTTTGGCCACCTCATGTGAAGAGTTGACTCAGTGGAAAAGACTCTAATGCAAGGAGGGATTGGGATGAGATGGCTGGATGGCATCACCGACTTGATGTACATGAGTTTGAGTAAACTCCGGGAGTTGGTGATGGACAGGAAGGCCTGGCATTGTGCAATTCATGGGGTCGCAAAGAGTTGGACATGACTGAGCGACTGAAATGAACTGAACTGAAATACTGATGTTGTCAGAACAAACAATAGGTACAGCTTACCTATAAAGAATGAGTCCATAGTTGTAAGTTTCTGTACAATATTTATGGACTCCAAAACAAACAAAACTAAAAATTTAGTACCACCACAGCAATACAAAACCACCTAAAATCTCCCCAGAGATGGTAAGATGAAACAGGACATTTAGTTTTAGAAGTGAACTGGCTACTAGGGATGAATCCCAAATCCACAAATTTAGGGGTTTTGTTTTGCTTTTAGTTTAGCATAAGTTGATATGCTTGATCTATTCTCACATATAACCCTTCATGATAAAGCCATGTCAAAGGCACTTAGAAAGTCTTGCTTTCAATTATGAGAATAGTAAGGGATATTTGAAGATACTTTATCATAGTCCTTTGGCCATTTTTCATGTACATCCTTACATACAAGTTGCTTTATAAAGTTGTAATCATAAACATATTTGCAAATCTATGTTCCACTTTTCTAAGTATTGATTATATTAATCATTATCAAATTCATTATGTGTCTTCACAGTCATCAACCCCACGCCCAAGGAGTGGTGGCTGCACGGGCACAGGAGGGCAGAGAGGAGCTACTCCACGTTCAAGGTCAGGAGGGGCCATGGTGAGGAGATAGCCCTCATCCAAGGTAAGGAGCACCGGCTGCGCTTTGCTGGAGCAGCCGTGAAGAGATACCCCATGTCCAAGGTAAGAGAAACCCAAGTAAGACGGTAGGTGTTGCAAGAGGGCATCAGAGGGCAGACACACTGAAACCATATTCACAGAAAACTAGTCAGTCTAATCACATGGACCACAGCCTGGCTTAACTCAATGAAACTAAGCCATGCCCTGTGGGGCCACCCAAGACAGGTGGAGAGGTCTGACAGATTTGGTCCACTGGAGAAGAGAATTGCAAACCACTTCAGTATTCTTGCCTTGAGAACCCCATGAATAGTATGAAAAGGCAAAATGATAGGATACTGAAAGAGGAACTCCCCAGATTGGTAGGTGCCCAATATACTACTGGAGATCAGTGGAGAAATAACTCCAGAAAGAATGAAGGGATGGAGCCAAAGCAAAAACAATACCCAGTTGTGGATGTGACTGGTGATAGAAGCAAGGTCTGATGCTGTAAAGAGTAATATTGCATAGGAACCTGGAATGTTAGGTCCATGAATCAAGGCAAATTGGAAGTGGTCAAACAGGAGATGGCAAGAGTGAATGTCGACATTCTAGGAATCAGAGAATTCAAATGGACGGGAATGGGTGAATTTAACTCAGATGACCATTATATCTACCACTGCAGGCAGGAATCCTTAGAAGAAATGGAGTGGCCATCATGGTCAATGAAAGAGTCTGAAATGCAGTACTTAGATACAATCTCAAAAACGACAGAATGATCTCTGTTTGTTACCAAGGCAAACCATTCGATGTCACAGTAATCCAAGTCTATGCCCCAACCACTAACACTGAAGAAGCTGAAGATGAACGGTTCTATGAAGACCTACAAGAACTTTTAGAACTAACACCCAAAAAAGATGTCCTTTTCATTATAGGGGACTGGAATGCAAAAGTAGGAAGTCAAAAAACACCTGGGGTAACAGGCAAATTTGGCCTTGGAATACAGAATAAAGCAGGGTAAAGACTAATAGAGTTTTGCCAAAAGAATGCACTGGTCATAGCAAACACCCTCTTCCAACACAAGAGAAGACTCTACACATGGACATCAACAGATGGTCAACACCAAAATCAGACTGATTATATTCTTTGCAGCCAAAGATGGAGAAGCTCTATACAGT
>NW_011494772.1:3463983-3464636 GCF_000754665.1 Bison bison bison | reverse complement strand
TTCAGGTATGACCTAAATCAAATCCCTTATGATTATACAGTGGAAGTGAGAAATAGATTTAAGGGCCTAGATCTGATAGATAGAGTGCCTGATGAACTATGGACTGAGGTTCATGACATTGTACAGGAGACAGGGATCAAGACCATCCCCATGGAAAAGAAATACAAAAAAGCAAAATGGCTGTCTGGGGAGGCCTTACAAATAGCTGTGAAAAGAAGAGAAGCAAAAAGCAAAGGAGAAAAGGAAAGACATAAGCATCTGAATGCAGAGTTCCAAAGAATAGCAAGAAGAGATAAGAAAGCCTTCCTCAGCGATCAATGCAAAGAAATAGAGGAAAACAACAGAATGGGAAAGACTAGAGATCTCTTCAAGAAAATTAGAGACAACAAGGGAACATTTCATGCAAAGATGGGCTCGATAAAGGACAGAAATGGTATGGACCTAACAGAAGCAGAAGATATTAAGAACAGGTGGCAAGAATACACAGAAGAACTGTACAAAAAACATCTTCACGACTCAGATCATCACAATGGTGTGATCACTCACCTAGAGCCAGACATCCTGGAATGTGAAGTCAAGTGGCCCTTAGAAAGCATCACTATGAACCAAGCTAGTGGAGGTGATGGAATTCCAGTTGAGCTATTTCAAATCCT
>NW_011494772.1:3462850-3463883 GCF_000754665.1 Bison bison bison | reverse complement strand
AAGGTCAGTTTTCATTCCAATCCCAAAGAAAGGCAATGCCAAAGAATGCTCAAACTACCGCACAATTGCACTCATCTCATACACTAGTTAAGTAATGCTCAAAATTCTCCAAGCCAGGCTTCAGCAATACGTGAACCGTGAACTTCCAGTTGTTCAAGCTGGTTTTAGAAAAGGCAGAGGAACCAGAGATCAAATTGCCAACATCCGTTGGATCATCAAAAAAGCAACAGAGTTCCCCAAAAACATCTATTTCTTCTTTATTGACTATGCCAAAGCCTTTGACTGTGTGGATCACAACAAACTGTGGAAAATTCTGAAAGAGATGGGAATACCAGGCTACATGACTGGCCTCTTGAGAAACCTATATGCAGGTGAGGAAGCAACAGTTAGAACTGGACATGGAAGAACAGACTGGTTCCAAATAGGAAAAGGAGTATGTCAAGGCTGTATATTATCAACCTGTTTTTTTAATTTATATGCAGAGTACATCATGAGAAACACAAGCTGGAATCAAGATTGGCGGAAGAAATATCAATAACCTCAGGTATGCAGATGACACCACCCTTATGGCAGAAAGTGAAGAGGAACTAAAAAGCCTCTTGAAGAAAGTGAAAGTGGAGAGTGAAAAAGTTGGCTTCAAGCTCAACATTCAGAAAACTAAGATCATGGCATCTGGTCCCATCACTTCTTTGGAAATAGATGGAGAAACAGGGGAAACAGTGTCAGACTTTATTTTTTTCAGCTCCACAATCACTGCAGATGGTGATTGCAGCCATGGAATTAAAAGACGCTTACTCCTTGAAGAAAAGTTATGACCAACCTAGATAGCATATTCAAAAGCAGAGACATTACTTTGCCAACAAAGGTCCGTCTAGTCAATGCTATGATTTTTCCAATAGTCATGTATGGATGTGAGAGTTGGACTGTGAAGAAGATTCAGCGCAGAAGAATTGATGCTTTTGAGCTGTGGTGTTGGAGAAGACTCTTGAGAGTCCCTTGGACTGCAAGGAGATCCAACCAGTCCATTCAAAAG
>NW_011494772.1:3461751-3462656 GCF_000754665.1 Bison bison bison | reverse complement strand
AAAGACTCTGATGCTGGGAGGGATTGGGGGCAGGAGGAGAAGGGGACAACAGAGGATGAGATGGCTGGATGGCATCACTGACTCGATGGATGTGAGTTTGAGTGAACTCCGGGAGTTGATGATGGACAGGGAGGCCTGGAGGCTGCAATTCATGGGGTCGCAAAGAGTCAGACATGACTGAGTGACTGAACTGAACTGAACTGAATACATTTAAGAAATTGTAAAAATATTTTGAAAGTGAAAGTCGGTCAGTCATAACCAACTCTTTAAGACCCCATGGCCTATACAGTCCATGGAATTCTCCAGGCCAGAATACTGGAGTGGGTAGCCTTTCCCTTCTCCAGGGGATCTTCCCAACCCAGGGATCCAACCCAGGTTTCCTGCATTGTAGGTGGATTCTTTACCAGCTGAGCCACAAGGGAAGCTCCCAAAGTATTTTAGATCATCCTAATTTATTGGAGTCAGTAGATATATAATGTATGTCATACACAGTGTTAAGAATGTGAACTTTTGAGTGAGACAGCCTGAATTTTGAAATATGTCTTAATCAACAGCTAGCTGTTCATTCCTTCCTTCTTTGTTACACCTACTTATTATTATTTTTAATTTTATTTTATTTTTAAACTTTACAATATTGTATTAGTTTTGCCAAATACTGAAATGAATCCACCACAGGTATACATGTGTTCCCCATCCTGAACCCTCCTCCCTCCTCCCTCCCCATACCATCCCTCTGGGTCGTCCCAGTGCACCGGCCCCAAGCATCCAGTATCATGCATTGAACCTGGACTGGCGACTCATTTCATACATGATATTATACATGTTTTAATGCCATTCTCCCAAATCTTCCCACCCTCTCCCTCTCCCACAGAGTCCATAAGACTGTTCTATACATCATTGTCTCT
>NW_011494772.1:3461381-3461607 GCF_000754665.1 Bison bison bison | reverse complement strand
CTGTGGTGTTGGAGAAGACTCTTGAGAGTCCCTTGGACTGCAAGGAGATCCAACCAGTCCATTCAAAAGGAGATCAGTCCCGGATGTTCTTTGGAAGGACTAATGCTAAAGCTGAACTCCAGTACTTTGGCCCCTTATGCAAAGTGTTGACTCACTGGAAAAGACTCTGATGCTGGGAGGGATTGGGGGCAGGAGGAGAAGGGGACAACAGAGGATGAGATGGCTG
>NW_011494772.1:3435136-3461281 GCF_000754665.1 Bison bison bison | reverse complement strand
TCTCCCACAGAGTCCATAAGACTGTTCTATACATCATTGTCTCTTTTGCTGTCTCGTACACAGGGTTATTGTTACCATCTTTCTAAATTCCATATATATGCGTTAGTATACTGTATTGGTGTTTTTCTTTCTGGCTTACTTCACTCTGTATAATAGGCTCCAGTTTTCATCCACCTCATTAAAACTGATTCAAATTTATTATTTTTAATGGCTGAGTAATACTCCATTGTGTATATGTACGACAGCTTTCTTATCCATTCATCTGCTGATGGGCATCTAGGTTGCTTCCATGTCCTGGCTATTATAAACAGTGCTGTGATGAACATTGGGGTACACGTGTCTCTTTCCCTTCTGGTTTCCTCAGTGTGTATGCCCAGCAGTGGGATTGCTGGATCATAAGGCAGTTCTATTTCCAGTTTTTTAAGGAATCTCCACACTGTTCTCCATAGTGGCTATACCAGTTTGCATTCCCACCAACAGTGTAAGAGGGTTCCCTTTTCTCCACACCTTCTCCAGCATTTATGGCTTGTAGACTTTTTATTTAGTGAGTGTCTACCATGTGTCAGACCTTGGTGGATACTGTGTATGTATGACAGAATATTCCCTCAATTGGAAGACTCGGATTGTTAAGATGTTAATCCTCCTTAAATTGTTCAATAATTAAAGTGGAATTAAAATTAAAATTCTGATTTTTTTGTCTGCCTAGGATATTAGGATATGTATGTATATCTGTGTGTGTGTATGTGTGTATTATGTGTATGGAAATTGACCAGTTTTTAAAAATTTATTAAAAAATGAAGAAGGCCTGTAACAGCCAACCTAAAACAAGAAAAACAAAGTTGGAGACTTTACCAGTTTGTAAGGTTTACTATAAAGCTATAATAATTAAGATCACATATACTGGCATAAATAACTGGAATATAACAGAAAAAATAGAAGTAGGTTACTACATTTATGGGGGCTTCCCTCATAGCTTAGTTGGTAAAGAATCCCCCTGCGATGCAGGAGACTCCGGTTCGTTTCCTGGGTTGGGAAGATCCACTGGAGAAGGGATAGGCTACCCACTCCAGTATTCCTGGGCTTCCCTTGTGACTCAGCTGGTAAAGAATCTGTCTGCAATGCGGGAGACCTGGGTTTGATCCCTGGGTTGGGGACATCTGCTGGAAAAAGGAAAGGCTACCCACTCCAGTATTCTGGCCTGGAGAATTCCATGGACTATACAGTCCATGTGGTCACAAAGAGTCAGACACGACTGAGTGACTTTCACTTTCACTACATTTATGTTCATTTGAATTATGATTACCATGCCAGTGAAATTCACCGGGGAAAGGGCTACCTTTTCAGTAACTGATGCTGAAATATTTAGGATCCATATAAGGGCAGAAAGGCAAATTTGACCCTTATTTTATACCATAAACAAAGATTAATTAAAGATTAACAACTTAAATCTCAAACATACAGACAATAACGATTCCAGACAAAAACAGGTGAATATCCTCATGATCTTAAGGTAGACTAGGGAACTAAAAGGACAAAGCACAGGAGAAAAAATAATACATTGGTTCTCATTAGAATTAATTTTTTAAGCCCTGAAATCATCATTAAGCAAATGACTGGGAATAAATATTTATAATACATGTATCAGACAAAGATATATCCAGACTACATGGGAAAATGAAAAAAAAAAAAAAAGAGAGAGAGAGAGAAATGAGTAGAGTATATGCATCCATGAAAAGGCAAACCAGGATAACTGAGTGCATATGCCCACCCATAGTCGTCTACAGAAACATTTAGCTTTATCAATAAAAGTCCTGAATTGAAAATAACCCATCAATAGAAGAGCACAAACATAAACATAAATAAAGTGTAAGCTACAATGGAATACTATACAGCAACAAAAAGAGTGCATACGTATTTCTTTTATGTATATATATATACGTATATACAAGTACTCTCCAGTTTTTGAAAGTTCATTATGAGCCAGTTTGCTTTTATGAGGGCTTCCCTGATGGTTCAGTTGGTAGAGAACCCACCTGCAATGCAGGAGACTCCAGTTCGATTCCTGGGTTGGGAAGATCTGCTGGAGAAGGGATAGGCTACCCATTCCAGTATTCTTGGGCTTCCCTTGTGGCTCAGCTAGTAAGGAAGCTGCCTGCAAGCCGGGAGACCTGGGTTTGATCCCTAGGTTGGGAAGATCTCCTGGAGAAGGGAAAGGCTACCTACTCCAGTATTCTGGCCTATAGAATTCCATGGACTGTATAGTCCATGGGGTCACAGAGTCAGACATGACTGAGTAACTTTCACTTTTTTGCTTTTATGAAAGACCTATATTAATTAATACAGGGCTTCCTAGGTGGCTCAGTGGTAAAGAATCCTCCTGCCAATGCAGGAGATGTGGGCTTGTTCCCTGGGTCGAGAAGATCCCCTAGAAAGGGAAATGGCAACGCACTCCCAGTACTCTTGCCTGGGAAATCCCATGGACAGAGAAGCCTGGCAGGCTATAGTCCATGGAGTCACGAAGAGTCTGACATGACTGAGCATGCAGGCATGCACATTAGTGTATTTGCTCACTAACTGAAATAAATCTGAAGTGGATTTTCAGTTTTATGAAAAGAAACAATTATTTCCTCACTTTATGCCACTTCTACTTATATTTCTGTTTCACAGGAATGCTCTATTTTCAAAGAGCAGAGGAAATCTGTTTGTATATACTTTTTATATATTTATATGCTTACTTATATTTCCTTTCCTTCTTACTGCTCTCCATCTTATGGTTTGGAGATTTTCTCTATTGTTATTCAGTCTCGAAGTCATGTCCAACTCTTCAACCCCATTGACCACAGCACATCAGGCTTCCCTGTCCTTCACTATCTCCAGGAGTTTGCTCAAATTCAGATTTCTCTACTACTGCATCTTTATATTTGGCATTAATTAATCATGCTTAGAAGAGTTGATAAACAGAACAAAAACTTGGTCATCTTGAGTTGTGAGAAGGATCTGTCAACAATTCATCTTATCTTCATGATTTGGAAGAAAGAAAAAGGATGATGTTTTATACCAAGAGATTTTAAAATAATTTTTTATTTTTCAAAACATGGACACAGTCCTGTGTATAAGTATTCAGTGTAAACTTTCCTTGTATAATTGTCATGCTTTTATGAATCGAATTTGATGCAAGAAATTTCATATAGCCTAGTTAAAATAAAAATGATTTTACATTTAATCACTTTAATCTTTATCCTTTTAGCCTTATATCAAATTTACTGTAAGAAAGGATACAAAGTTGAAAATAAGTGTGCTTACTGGCATTCTCTTTAGACACTAAGCCAAACTTTGCCATTTTGAAATAAAATGCTCTACTTTACCATCGGTAACTTCCAAATATGCTTTTGTGATGATACTTCCGGCAACATTCAAAGTCTGGCAGATATAATAACCAACATCAGATCGCTGGACATTAGTAATAGTGAGGTCACCAGTCTGGGAGACTGAAAAACGGCTGGATGACTGTGGTGGCTGATATGAGAAAAGCAGATTCTAGAACCCAGAATTTGGGAGGAAAGAATAATAGGTTAATTGCTAGTTTCCAACATGTTTTTATGTTTTATATAAGCAGATACATAAATAGCAGCAGCAGCACATAAATATTTATACATATACAAACATATGTATGAAAATAAACTAAATATTCCCTATCACATACCCACATAGACAGAGGTACACACACACATACAAATGCACAAAGTTTAATCATCTAAACTTAAATGGGGTTATTTGAAAATTTAAACGAATTCTAAATATTGATATATGCCTTTATAATTTCAATGTCAAACAATACTATTTATAAAAGAATATGAGATACTATTAGAGTTAAATGTTTTACATATTTCAGTAAACAGACTCAAAAGTTTTGTTTCACATAGATGTGACTATTAGAATTCTAAACATTAAATCTTTAAATATATAAACAACATTAAAATTTAAACACATTCCAACAAATTAAGTTTATCATTTTGGTACCATCACAAGAATCTCTGTTACGTGTCCATTATAAAAGTTCTGTAATCTCTATCAAATTGTCAAGTTTCTTATTTTTCTGGTTAAATGGTGAACATATCTATTGTAGATTTTAAATTCAAATACTGAATTTAAGAATTCATAATGGAATTTTATTTCTGTAGAAAGTTATCTTAAAAACAAACTCTAGACAATATGTGATGTTACTTGGTGGTACAAATTTCTCTCTTTGAATCTAAATATCTTGCTCATTGGAAGGAGTGTATATTTCATGGAAAGTAACATTTAGTATCATTCTTTTTCATGAAATAAATAATATCAACATTTCTTCTAATCAAATAAATTTGCTACTTTTTAAAAATTTTAGGTGCCTTTTAACATGCATCACTTACAAAAGCTTAACTACTAGTGTATGATATGTATTCAATAACAAAATATTAAGAAATAGTGAGTTATTAAATCAAACCAAATCAAATAAAAAATTATTTCCAATGTGATATAGACATTAGATGACAATGAATGATCTATTTAAATAACTAAATGGATCATCTAAATATTATTCTACTAAGAAGATCTGCTAGTGGATTTACTCTTATTGATACACAGATATTCATGTATAATATACTTTCAATTCCTCCTGTTCTACTAAAATATTTTTTCTCGTCTTTAATTTTCTGTCAGCTAATTATGTCCTTTGAAGCCCAGTGAAATGTGTTAGAACCAACCAAGATATCAGTACTCAAATAATAGCCCCCATACCATAATCAAGTTGATATTTGCTACCAAAATGAAAATAAAAGTTAACTTGATGGCACGGTGTACAAATTATTAGTGAGTATAGTCAGTAAATTACCTCCATGTAATTTTTATGAACATAGTAGAAGATCAGAAGACAACATACTCAAGATTGATTTAAACAAAAAATAAAAGAGGTTAGGAATAATATTATTAAAAATGAATGAGAATAATTTTCACAAGTATCAGAAATATGTAAAGGAAGATGTGTCCATTTATTGAAGAACTCAAGTCACTAAGCGATAAGAAAATGTATTTTTAAAACTATTTTTAAAGTTTCCTATTATTTTTAAAGTGAAAGTGTTTCAAAATAAGCTGAAGTCTCTTTAATAAGAGACTTTTAATAAGACTTTAATAAGCTCTTTAATAAGCTGAAGTCCAAAAGGAAACTTAATTTTTAAGAACACATATCTCTATATTCTAGCTTCACTGTAAATAGAAAATTCTGGTTTATAAAAAGGTATAGAGAGTAGGACTTGATAGCAAAAGTGATCACATGTTACAGTTTTCAAAGAATTAAAATATACTGAATTACATCCAACATAACATCTATGCTAAAGAGACTTTCACATAGTTTGATGAATCTTTAATTGATAGATATATGATAGATAAAACATAAAGAAGCCAAGAATACACTTCAGATTCCTAGTGCTTTCAGAGAAATTGCACTGACATCATTATCTTTGTTTTAAATGTGTGCAAATCTATTTTTAAATATAAGTACAATTATCTGAATAAGAAAAGTTAAAACTAACTGAATAAACTTGAGAAAAAACTAGTTTTTTTTTTAATGTGGCTGAATTGAAAATAAAGGAAATAAACTGGAAAATGGAAATAAATTGGGAATAAATTTTCATGATTAAACAATTACTATTCTATATACCACCTGGTGTACCAAAACTAGGCAGGAAAAATCTGAGAATTAAAATTCTGTTTTACTGTTGAAATATTCAGGTCACTCAGAGATGTCTCAGTTCTCTTAAAGCAACAGCTATGTGACTAAATCATTTGTTGCTTTTTCTTATCTACATGGCATTTCACCTGTGCTGACTGAAATATTAGAACAAGGTCATACCTGACTCCCCTCTCTCCTCCAGAAGATAGCTGGTTGGGGATTTCCTGTTGCCTCACACTGGAAAGTGACCGTTCGTCCCAAGGCAACCACCTGGTCACGGGGTTTCACAACAAAATGTGGAGGTTCTGAAGGAGATGAAACAGATTACCCTGAATCAAAAGCATGCAGTCACTGTCCTAATTGAGACAATCTGCTGATATTCCAAGTGCTGCCATTAATTTATATCACTTGTTACATACTATCTAGATATACATAATGCATCAATTTTCACCCTTAATTCAATTGAAGCTAAATTGTTAACTGCATATTTATAGACTAGAATCTGGGTAGTTTTGTAAAGACATTTTTTTTTAATTACTTGATCTTCTAAGATGGACTTCAATGTTAAAAAGACTTCTTGAGCTACAATTTGACCCTTTACATTCAACATACACTCGACATTTGAACGAACAAACATTTCTCCTCATTTAGAGCTGCTTAAAGGTGTATGGACATTAATCTTACACACAAGAACCTCCTGATGTAGGCAGGTCCTAAAATTACTTTAACTGAAAAGCTCCTAAAAGGCTACTATGGAAAGTATAACCATTTAAAATCTTCAGTCCAATTACTTGAATGGAAATGAATTTAAAGTACTGGTGGAGTCAAATGCCTCTTTCATTTACATAGGCAAGGGCATGTTCAAACAGAATATATATGGAAATGAGGGCAAATTGGAAACATCTGCTCATCCTGACATTATAAATACTGCCAGCTTTGTCCAAACTGTTTGATTTATACAGCCTTAAATGGCCACTTCATCCAGCAGTAAATAGAGTGTCAGAAAATTGTGTCAGTTACACTGAGAGCAGTGGCAGCTGAAAACATTAGGTGTGCTGATGGAGTCACTGGCTTTAAAAAAAAAAAGTTTGTTTTGGGCTGTGCTTTATGCTTGGAAAAAATGTGCACTGAATCTAAGTCTTTCTACCTACTGTTTACACTTTTCAAATTCATTTCTTATCAGTTGTCTGAAATGCTTAATTATTCTCATTTCTTGTTTCAGTTCAAATTGAAGTGAATGTTTCAAATCAGAAACATTTACAGTTTATACAGCATAATCCACTTTTTAAGACTGTTCCATTATTTCTAAACTTTTCCTTAAAAATATGCTTATGTCGGTCACTTAGGATAAGCTCTTAAAGTGAATATGAACCAAAAGTATACCCAGATTATGTTCACATACCAGTCTGCTCACAAGAATATGACTTCTTTGTTAATGAAGGTGAGGATTCGAAATGGTACTGTTTTCTCTTGCTAAATATTTTTTGGTCAATTGCATCTGGGACATCTATACAAGTATTTATAATATCTAAAATATAAAGTTTATAAAATTTACAAAATATAAACTTTCTACATTTGTGTGTATACAGGTGTGTAAAGTGAAATATAAAACCTCTTTTAAAAAGAAAATGCATATGTAAAACAGCTTGCATGGTCACCAAACTGAAGAAAGCAATTATATTTCCTAACTTTTAGATGAGTGCGCTTTCTCCTATACTCCCCTTTTATTTTTAATTGAGGTTTAGTAGAAATTATACCATTTGACTAGAAAATTACAGGAGACCTGAAAAATCAGGGCAAATGCCTTCAAATATCCTATAACTTACACGGAAGAAAATACAACGTTAGGAGAATAAGTTTAGCTCAATTTGGTAATACTGAAGTTCTAGCTTATAATTTTTTTAAAAAACTCTGATTGTAATTGAGTGGTTTACTCATGACTTTGGTAAACACCATCATTATCCAGGTATAATAACAGGCGTGTGCATCATGGCCTGGGGATTTTCCTCCACACACATCCATACAGGAGCATTTGATTCCTTAGTAAAGGGTTAGAATAATTGACATAGAAATTAGACCGGAAATTGAAAGGACTAAGACTGGATAATAAGCTAAATCCAGAAAAGAGTTTGGTTTGTTTCAATGAAAGAAAACCAAATGATTAATTAAATGAATGGGAGAATATGACTTTCCAATATATGCAGGGAATTTGAGTAGGAAAATATAAATGTTCAAATCACTCAGACAAGTAAAAACTTCGGGTGGTCTCTTTTCTAAATCCCAGCAGCATGTCTAATAACATGTGCCAGAATCCATGTTTCTTTTATAAAATGCCAGCTCGCCTGAAACCTCAAAGACGTGGGAACAAGGAATACAAACCCTTACGCTAACTGCATTTATCCTGCAGCAACCCTTCCACACAGGGCATTTGCCTGGAAATGAATATACTATATCTTATAGGCATATTCTTCAGCCAAGAACAACAATGACACCAGCTAGAAGGCATGTCTCAGAAAAAATCCTTTTCTACATGTATGTTAGATATTAGATGTAGACATATCTTAAGGAAAAATTTAAATGGATTAAATATGCCTCTATCTATCTTCTATCATCATTACCTATATTTAGATTGAGAAGGTAGATTACCATGTGCATCGAATTGATGTTTATGATAAAATGCTGGGATATTTTTCAAAGGCTACAAAATTTAAATTCACTATAAAAATAGATAAACATGTTATTAATGTCACATATGTGCAGTGTTGGAAATAAAATTAGAAAAGCAAAGAAAAAAAGAAAATCTACTGATAATGCAGCCATACAAATTGGACTGTGTAGTTCTAAAATATTCTCCTACAATATCACCTAAATGACTATTTAACGGTATAAACATTAAGTTACCTTAATTACTTAACTAATCAATTGTCTTTAAATCTAGATTCTAATTTCCACTGTTAAACACACTGGTGAAGTTAACATTCTTTTCAATTTTATTCAAGTTGATTTCAACTGAAACTCTCCTCCCAAACCTCACAAACACTGAGTTTTAACAACCTTGCCAAACTTAGAATCTCCTAATTGGCACTTTTATATTAGTGAGATTAAACATTTATTTTCACATTACTTTGTAATTAATATCTCATTTATTGTGGATATTGTGTTCCTGTGCTTAGTTTTTTGATTTCTAGGGACTAATGATAGACTAGTTTTATCCATTTCTCAGAAACATTTTATATATATATATATATATATATATATATTTCCATTTATTAAAGTTTTTTCTAATGTAGTTGGGCATGTTTGTTGTTCAGTCAATATAATTATATAATAGAGATCACATAATACCTAATAAATTATATTATATAAATGTTTACTTCACTTTCATCCTTCACTTTTGCTTTCATTAAATTTGAATCCAACTATAGTTTTGCACATATGGAAAGCTTTTTTTCCCAAACAGTTTATTATTGCATTACCATTATTGAACAATTCACCTTCCTATCTGTGTTAGTATGAAATGACATCTTTAGAATATTTGTATAGATTTTTAATTTAAAACATAGATTTTTCTTGGGGTCAAAATTATTACATGGAACACCATACAGAAATATCCAAAGATGGTGCTCTAGCATCCTGAAAGTGTGTGACTGGACGCCTTCCACAAAATATTGATTAGTGAAAGTATTCAAAAAATTTTATTTACATGACAACAGATCTTTATTATAGCAAATTTTGATACATTTTAAACACATCATGTGGTTATTTCTTACATATGAAACGAATCTGACACATAGAAATAAAAATGAGTGCAAATAGCCTTAAGTGCAAGGTTATTCACTTATAGGACTTTCAATGACTATTACTGAACAACAGTTAACCTCAGACAGATATGGATGAATTCATAAACATATTTTAGATCTCCCAAACACAAATTCTCCTCTGGGCACCTATTTTGTTCATTGTTTACCTCATAAGATATAAACTGAAATGGTACTTAAGCAAGATAAAATCCTACTCCTTGTTTTATCACTCATTTAGAAAAGAGGAAAAAAATAAAAGGATGCAGATCACACATCATTTAATAAGATAAAATTAGCAACCCCATTACCTTTCACTCTTTGTCACAGTTACCCATACTTCCTGCAGACTTTATTCTGTGCAGTCTGTCTTTGTGGCCAATGACAAGTGAAACATGGAGGCTGATTGGTTGAAGGACATGGAAGGGTATGGATGGAAAAGGGCAAGAGAAGTTCCAGTCACAATGACACGATGATTAGAAGATGGCCAATAAAATGTCAACTTACCAGACCCAACTAAAACAAAACAAAAAAGAAAACATGGAATAAATAAAAATAAAGAAACTGAAAATGAAACAGAAAAAGTAGTAAGATTTGACTTAACCAATGATCTTTTCTTTTAAATAAAAAGAACACATTAATATTTGGATACATGGCTCATACTATCCATGAATGAATTATATTTGCTAGCATTTCTATATCATCATAAATCATTTAAGAAAAATAGAAATGAATCTTAAAATATCTACTTTTATTAAATGGCAGAGCTACAATGAATAATAGCTATAAAAGTATAAAACACTTTTCAATGACTTTACATTGTGCTACCAGATGACAGGATCAGATAACTATAAATGTAATGGGTTTAAAAGAAAAAAATACTATAAATCTTTACTGCTAATGCCACATAAGAGTAGAAATCAAACATCTTAATCAAAGATAAAGTGTTAAATCCTATAACTCCACCATCAAATTAATTTTTAAATGGTTCATGCTGCCAATGATATTCTATTAAACCCATTCTTCTCATACTTGAATAAGCATTAGAATCACCCTTAGATCTGGTTAATATACAGGTTATGATTATATAGGTCAGGACTATGACAAGGGATTCTGCAGAACCCAGGTGTTGCTGGTCATGACCATCGGCTGAGTAGTGTCATTAATAAAAAGTGTTACATTTGTATCCTTGCATATTTTTCGATGAGAAAACAGGAAAAAACATAAACACATTATGAAAACAGAAAACTTAATAACACTAGTAAAGTTAGAGTCACATTACCTGTTTTCAGGGCTGAAACACTGAATATTTTAACATAGAAAGCTTGAGTAATACATATTTAAAATACTGGAAAGCAATTGTTTTGCTCATTTAGAAACAAAGGTAATTATTGTCAAATGCAGAGCCTTTTCATAATAGCCCAGTAGATACCCACAATACATTTTACTCAAATAAATAATGCCCATGTCTTCAGCAAGTCACAATTAATTAGACTTGATTGCATTTCTGTGCCTTTGATAAATGAACTATTCTAAGCACTGCTACTGTGAAATGGTAGTTTTAAAAAAGAAGTGTTCTTCTGTTCTCTCTATTGTTACCACATCTGCAAAGTTGAAAGGTAATTCAGAAATACACTTTTAACTCACACGTTCTCTTTAGTGTGAGTGAAATAGATTGTTTTTATTTTTCACTCTAAAGTAAAATCTCTAATTTTTCATTCATGCAGGCAAGAAAAGTTTAAAAAAATCTCATTTACTCAGGCATAATGTTTATCATAGCATCAAACATGCCATCCAGATTTAAAAACACACACAGAGAAGATGGGGCTTGTTTAAATTCTCAAAAGCTTCAAGATGCTGTCTTTTAAATGACAGAAAGAAATATTCAGAAACTACAAGAAAGGAAACCTGATAACTACAGCAACATAGCTTTGAGAAAACACAAAGTTATAAAATTATCTTTTGGGTAATCTCTGAAAATAAATTTGATTAGACTAATACAGTTAAAATCAAGCCTTTTTGAAAGTCAGGAAATCAGAGAATGATTCATCAATAGTTTCTAGTCATGTATTTTCAGTAATTTAAAATTTCTTAAACAGTTTCAAAAATATTTAACATGTTAGAAACCAAAAAAATCACTGGGAATTAGTTCATTTAAAATTTTAAAAGGCACTTTTCCCTTGCTTGTAGGCTTTACCAGCTGAACTGCAGTTGAATCTTTTAATTAAAATCCAGTGTGTTTAAGAATGTCCGGCTAGTGTGCTTGCATATAACATCAATGGAAATTGATAACTGTAAAATATTTCAAAGTCTGTTAAGGACCTTAAAACTTATCTAAGACAACATCTAACACAGAAGCTCCTAAAACATCAGAGGTTTTTGAGAGGACTCTATCTTGAATGATCTTTTAAGCTTTTAACAACCATGACTATCAGGAAGTGAGTCTTCTTATCTAAATGAAAACCTGCCGGACACAATTTCATTTGTTCTAGTTTCAGCAAACAAATAAATGCCATTTAGATCCTCCACATAAAATCCTTTTACTCATTGAGAATAAATGACAGAAATGTCTTTAAATCTTTAAGTTTTTCACTGATTGCCCCTTTCTCCATATTTCTCGCAGTCAGGATGGAGGATATTTTTTTTCCCCTATACAGAAAGCAGAGACCTTCTACACAACAGGCAGTGCCCATTATTGTTGAGTTAGATTAGTTCAGAAAGAATCAGAAAAAAATGGGTCTTTTGGATCCTGTTCATTCATTATCCTCTAATGCCCCTGGTTTATGAGCAACTTGTTTCCCACCCACTACAGAACTCTTCTCAACTTCTTTTTCTGCTTTAAAGGCTGGGAGCACCTCTATCCCAATCCCTTTCCTCTTAAGAAAGAGGAAAAGCCTGTCTCTCTATCTCTAATAAAACAATAAAAGGTTAGCTCTGGAAGTGACCTTAGAATTTATCAGTCTAAGAAATTAAATTGTTAAAAATAACTTCTTCAAGGTTACAGATGCCTAACTGAAGACAGTCTTCCAGGTTTCTTGACTAAATCCAAGTCTGTAAAAATTCTCCTACTAGTTAATCAGTTTGGGGAGAATGATATGCAATAGGACAAATAATCTATTTCATTTTACATAAACTGTTTAACCTAAAATCCTTACTACCTATGCATGAAAGCAATTTTAAAGTATTCCTTATGATATTAAAATTCTTTAAAGAATATTCAGCTATAGTTTGAAAAAGACATGGGAAAGTAACAGGTGAGAAGAAAAGAGACTTAAAGCCTTGTAAAAAGTTCACCTTTGGGGGGAAAAAAAGTAATCATTTCTTAAGGGTAAATCAACTTTAAATCAATTCTTATCTTGAAGTGACATTTTATGTCAATAGGCATTGAAAAAATAATACACTTTTGAAGATGAGGACAAATAATATTTTGACAAAAATACTCAGGGTAAATGTGCCAAATAGGAAGTTAAAATAACTTTACAAAATAAATACATATTTTTAAGAGGAAAAAACCTTACTAATTTTTGTCTTTTAATGTTTCAACATTGTGCGGATTATAATCCATCTTCAGGAACAGATTGAAATTTCTTTACATTGTAGGGAGTTTGGAAAGGGGTGAAGGATTGGAGAATTTGCCCTAAATCCGAGTTTGTATATGAAACACAGTGTTTTCACCTAGATTTTATTTTCTTGAGGTTGGGTGCAGGAGGAAGAGGAGTTAAGCAAAATCTAAAATACACACACACACACACACATTTATATAATATAATTATAAAATTCTGGTACCCTTTTGATTCAAAAGGAGAAATGGGATAGCACTCTAAAATATTTGGAGATATACAAATTACGTACTTGAGTAACAGTTTTTAGAAAATGAACTGTTTAAAATGGTATAGGGAATTTAGCCTTTCTCTCTCCCATTCTCCCACGCCCTCCTCCCCTACACACAAATACACATACACATGATAATAGAGTAAAAGATTTTCTTCCTCTTTTGAATGGGTCACCAAAAAACTCCAGATTATTTAATTAGTCTGAACTCTTCTGTATTCTAAGAATGTACACTATTCAGACAATAATCTTTTGGTATAAATAAGAGAAGAAGCTAAGAGCAAAGACACAAAAATGAAGGAAGCAAAGAATGAAGCAAGGGAGGTGGGGAGGAAAGGAGAAATAAAAGACTCATTTCTTCTATCTGCTTGTCATATTCAGGAGACATGAGCCAGAAAGATGATAAATGTTTGAAAAAATTACACAGAAGCCGGAGGAAGAGGCCTTTTTTTGGTCCGAGAAAACAAGTCAGCTGGACAGATACTTAAGACATCTTCAGATTATGTCTAATAAATACAGGGACCAGCCAATCTTTATAACTACTTAGGCCAGAAGAGAAGAAGATAATGGGCCTAAATAATAGCATGGATACTTAGGAAAAGTAGAGAAAAGAAGCAGTTAACAGTAAAGGTCACTGAACCATGAATTGGTTGCCAACTGTGATGTCTCTAGAGGTCTTTAAATATGGGATTTATTTCCATTTGGCCACAACAGCTTAGCAATATAACCCTGTCTGGTAAAGAAATAGAGTAGTTGACTCTTAAAGTGCTTTCTACACTGTGATTTTAAGACTATGGAAATTCAGAGGTAAAGCAGGACAATAGATATACCCCTCTGCCTCCAATATTTTTCCTTTAATTATGTACATACAAATGGATACCCTACTAGAAAATGTCCTGGGAAATATTCTTTTCAGTTAACATTACCTAAAGTTGATGAGGTACTTTAAACACATATCTCATAATATAAATCCAGTTGATATCAGAAAATTGCAAGAAATTAAAATATTTGCAAGTTTAGCACAAAGGTAAAGTTATAATTTGGATATTTTCATATTGAAATCTTTATTTTTGAAGCATAATGGCAAAAATTTTGAATTTGTACTTATGAATTAGATAAAGTATCCAGATTCTTCATTGTCAGCAATGGGTCATACAATTATTTTCATTATTAGTAGCTAAACAGTAGTGAATCCCTAAAATGATGTGATTTTTCTCATTCTCATACATTGTGCTTTTTGAACAGCAAGGTTCAATGAACAAATATTACAGACTGGAATTGTAAATATCACATTCCAGAAGAATATGAATAAAGTAGTGAGTTATAAGATTTTTTTGAGAAGAAATACATTTGAATAAAATAGAAGAACACTCAAATATTTAAGCACTGAAGCTATCTGCAGTTGAATTGACAAAACCCAGTCACTGTTACACCAGAGAAATTATATGCATAGATACTCGTGAATGATATTATCTCTAACAATTAAAAACTCTCAAGATATGTTAATATGAGATATGATTTCTTTTTAGGGAAAAGACTGAGTTTAACATAAAAGCCTGTCATTATGTCTTTCAAGTCTTCAGGCATACAAAATAGAGTGACTAAGAAGGACATTTTTAGAATATATTTAATTGGTACATAAAATACCATGAACTTTTCCCCTCCACTTAACTATCTCACTTTATTCTTTAGGACAGTAGCTCCAGAAACAATTCTGATTGTTACAGCTGAAGTGGGGGTGCTTTGGGCGTCTACAAGGCAGAGGTCAGAGATGCTGATAAATATTCTATAACACACAAGAAAGCTTCCCATAACAAAGCATGATCCAACCCAAAATGCCAATAGAACCATGACTGAAGACTTTGCTATCTGCACAAAATATTTTGCACTATGCCTGATACACAAAATACCTTGCACTATGCCAGAAAAAGTTAATAAACTCCTTATTCCCTTCTATTTCTAAAAATGTCCCCACTGTACCCCAAAACAGTTATTAAATGGTGAAACTTGTTATTTGCCTGCTAAAGAGTCTGAAACTGAAATGCAGGTATCCAGCAATCTATGACGATGTGTATGCCACCTGACATAGGATCTCAGGATCATTTTTTGGTGGTATCGGTATCAGTTCAGTCGCTCAGTCGCTTCCGACTCTTTGCGACCCCTGGACCGCAGCACGCCAGGCCTCCCTGTCCATCACCAACTCCCAGAGTTTACCCAAGCTCATGTCTATTAAGTTGGTGATGCATCCAGCCATTTCATCCTCTGTCATCCCCTTCTCCTCCTGCCTTCAATCTTTCCCAGCATCAAGGTCTTTTCAAATGAGGGAGTTCTTCGCATCAGGTGGTCAAAGTATTGGAGTTTCAGCTTCAACATCAGTTCTTCCAATGAATACTCAGGACTGCTGGCTTCCTTTAGGACGGACTGGTTGGATCTCCTTGTAATTTTGGTGGTAACAGTCCCTAAATCAATTTAGAAAGCCAGAAACCTAGATCTTTCTTTTTTTCTTCCTTGAGATGTACAATTCATTACCAAATTCCATAGCTTTTACTTCATAACTATTTCTCCATTCCATCCACCTCTTTCTAACTCTATTACCACCACCTCGGGCAAGTTATGCAACAGCAATCACCAGAAATAATGCCTTGCTTTTTTCCCATTCCAACCTCACAAAGCAACCAGAATGCTTAAAAACTAAACTAATCTTATTATAGCACATTTAGCGCAAAAGCCTTCAATAGGGTCTCACTGCTCTTAGAGCAAAATCCCTAACATGGCCTTGCTAAGTAATTCTTTGGTGTTTTCTCATATTCCTTCCCTCCCCCACCTTTCTAACTTAGCTATGTAGGTCTTCTTCTCATTCTTGAGTGACCTTTGCTCCTTATTACTTCTGGTCCTGTTTATGCTATACCCTGAGATCCTCCTATTTTAAATTCCTACTCATCTCAGCCCTTAGCTAAAACAAACAAACAAAAAAATATTTCTTCAAGGAGCTACCTTAAATTTGATACTAAATCTTATCAGAATGCTACTATGTTCTCACAGAGACCTAAACTTTTTTTCTAGAGCATTTAACTATAGTCTTAAACTATAAATTTGTAATTATTCTATAGATGTCTATTTCTTAAAATAGCCTGTAAGTTCTATGAGGGCAAGTATTTAATTATTTTGTTTTCCGTCATTTCTCTAAAACTTATCGAGTTGAGGACACTATTTACATTGCATTCAAATATCTGTTGAAAGAGTGAACAAATGACAATAATGTCCCCAGTTGAAGGCACTTTCTTCCACCCATACCTTTAAAAATCCACTTTTTAAATTCTGCTGATACTATAGATATTTGTGTATATCTCTCTTTATCAATAAGCTCCATAAAAGCAGGCTTACTATCTATGCACTCACTGTGTCTTGTGTATTGTTTTATACACAGAAGGTGCTCCAAAATTTGTTTAGTTGAAAATCTGGGACCCTTATCTTCAAATAGCATAAGTCATGGAGGGTCAGCATTAAAGTACTTGATGGCATAATAATAAAACTACTCAACTGACAGTTAAATAACTTTGGATCAGATTCTCTGCAAAATTATCAGATATATCCTGCATAAATCACATAACCTTTTACGTCTCAATTTAATGAAGATCCATCAACGTTAGGTAACTATGTGTCAGATCATACACTAGAAACCTTCCCAGCAACTCCGTACAAGAGTTCAATATGCCAATTTTGTAGAGGGAGAAATATGAAGGTTAAGTAATTTTCTTAAAATCATTTATCAGGTAAGACATGGAAGATTGGCACTCAGGTCTGTCCAGCTCTTTTAATTCTTGCTGTTTTTGGAATACTGCATGACTTGTTTGTTTAAATTTAAAAAAAAACTGTTAAACCTTCATTTCAGTTGCTCAGTCGTGTCTGACTCTGCGACCCCAAGGACTGCAGCACACCAGGCTTCACTGTCCATCAACAAATCCCAGAGCTTGCTCAAACACATGTCCATCGAGTTGGATGGTGATGGTTGGTGCCATCCAACCATCTCATCCTCTGTCGTCCCCTTCTCCTCCTTATTAAACCTTATTCTAATGTAAATTTGGTTCTAAAATCTTTTGGCTCCATGACATAAACAAAATAACTTTCAATGAAAAATTATTTACAAGGCAGCCACTGAATGAGAGAAAATATGTGCAAATTATATTTCTGATAAGGGGTTATTATCCAAGAAACTCATACAACTCGATAGCAAAAAAACAAATAATCTGATTTGAAAAATGAGTAGAGAATCTGACTAGACATTTTTCCAAGAAGACATATAGATGGCCAACAGTGACATGAAAAGATGCTCAACATCACTAACCCTGAAGGAAATGCAAATCAAAAGCACAATAGGATATCACCTCACATATATTAGAATAGCTATAATTAAAAAGACAAGAGGGACTTCTCTGTGGCTAAGAGTACACACTCCCAATGCAGGGGGCCTGGGTTCAATCCTTCGTTAGGAAACTAGATTCTACATGCTGCAACTAAGAGTTCACAGGCCACAACTAAAGATTCTGCATACTGCAACTAAGACTCCATGCAGCCATATAAATAAGTGAATATTAAATAAACAAACAAAAAACAAGAAATAGGAATGTTGACAAGGATGTGGAGAAAATAGTATACTTTGTGTATTAGTGAGAATGTAAATGCGTGAGGCCACTATGGAAAACAATATAGAGGGTCCTCAAAAAATTAAAAATAAAACTTCCATATGATCCAGCAGTTCCACTCTTGGGTATTCATGCAAAGCAAACAAAAACACTAATTTATATATACACACACACACACACACACACACACACACACACCCTATGTTCATTGCAGAATTATTTACAATAATCAAGACTTAGAAAAAATCTAAATGTCCATTACTGGATGAACGGATAAAGAAATATAAACTGATTAGCTAAATAAATACATACATACACAATGGAATACTATAAAGCCACAAAAAGGATATCCTGTAATCTGAGATGACATGGATGGACCCTGAAGGTATTATGCTAATTGAAATAAGTCAGGCAGAGGAAGAAAAATACTATATGACCTCACTCATATGTGGAATTTAAAACAAAAAATTAAACAAAACAAGTTTATAGATACAGAGAACAGATTGATGATTGCCTAAGTTGAGGGTGAGGGGGACGTGGAATGGATGAAAGAGGTCAAAAGTTACAAATTCCAAGTTATAGTAAATAAATAAATTTTATAATGGAAGATATAATGTACAATAGAGGGAATATATTTACTAATATACTACTGCATTCTTGAAAGTTGCTAAGAGAGTAAATCTTAGAAGTTCTCATCACCAGGAGAAAATTTCTAACTATATATGGTGATGGATAACTAGACATATTGTGCTGATCACTTTGCAATGTATATAAATATAGAATCATTATATTGTACACCTAAAACTAATTATACCTTAACAGAAAAGACATTATTTAAATGAATATTCTTTATATTAATATATGAAATTAACATGCATACATAATTATTCTGTGTCACATATGGGCATGTTTAACACACATAAAAAGGTTTTGGGGGAGGAAATGACTCATGTTATATTCTATTTTCTCATTAAAAAAGAACAATGTCCAAACAGCCAATTCCATCTCTGCAAAATGATGTGATGTAACCTTTTAAGATAACTACTGTGAACGTCAAATGTATGCAACCAAGTATCAAATGTATATGTTCAGTTTGCTATACATTATAAAAACAACTCTGACCTCAGTTCTTTCTTAAGTAAAAAAGAGACCTCATCCTTGTCTAGTATTCAATATCTCAACAATCCAGTACAGAAATTATGTAACTTATCATTATTTCCAATAAGCCTAAATCAGGTCAAATTTACTTATTATCAATTATATTTATTCATTTAGTATTTATTCATTGGGGGGAATAAAAAGCCTAAGTAAAAACACAAGTGAAAGTGAAGTCGCTCAGTCGTGTCTGACTCTTAGCGACCCCATGGACTGCAGCCTACCAGGCTCTTCTGTCTATGGGATTTTCCAGGCGATAGTACTGGAGTGGATTGCCATTTCCTTCTCCAGGGGATCTTCCCGACCCAGGGATTGAACCCGGGTCTCCCGCATTGTAGACAGGCGCTTTACTGTCTGAGCCACCCACCCCTCAATCTCTTTACTAATGATCTAAAAAGAACACTGTTTGAAATGGCTCTTCTGTCATCCACAACATCAACTTTTTAAAAGTACCTTTTTTTTTTTATAATCATAAGTATTTTAATTTTATTTTATTTTTAAACTTTACATAATTGTATTAGTTTTGCCAAATATCAAGATGAATCCGCCACAGGCATACATGTGTTCCCCATCCTGAACTCTCCTCCCTCCTCCCTCCCCACACCATCCCTCTGGGTCATCCCAGTGCACCAGCCCCAAGCATCCAGTATCGCGCATCGAACCTGGACTGGCAACTCGTTTCTTACATGATATTCTACATGTTTCAATGTCACTCTCCCAAATCTTCCCACCCTCTCCCTCTCCCACAG
This sequence comes from Bison bison bison, assembly GCF_000754665.1. Taxonomy (NCBI): domain Eukaryota; kingdom Metazoa; phylum Chordata; class Mammalia; order Artiodactyla; family Bovidae; genus Bison; species Bison bison. Next base: position 3,441,399 of record NW_011494772.1, on the reverse strand, counting down.
AGTCCATAAGACTGTTCTATACATCAGTGTCTCTTTTGCTGTCCCGTACACCAGGTTATTGTTACCATCTTTCTAAATTCCATATATATGCGTTAGTATACTGTATTTATGTTTTTCCTTCTGGCTTACTTCACTCTCTATAATAGGCTCCAGTTTCATCCACCTCATTAGAACTGATTCAAATGTATTCTTTTTAATGGCTGAGTAATACTCCATTGTGTATATGGACCACAGCTTTCTTATCCATTCATCTGCTGATGGACATCTAGGTTGCTTCCATGTCCTGGCTATTATAAACAGTGCTGCGATGAACATTGGGGTACACGTGTCTCTTTCCCTTCTGGTTTAAAATGCCATATCTATCAGTTTTAATTGTGCAGTGCTCTAAATTTTCTCCTAATAACACTGACCCACAAAATAAATGCCCTACAGCTAAAGCTAACTTTAACAACCATTGAAATATTTTCTTACTCTCATAATTTTGCTATAAAGCAATTACTCAGCTACATTTTGTCTTATACTTATTTTAGTATTTTCCATAGGTGTGTTTATACTGGCACATTATTTATCAAGTAGAGAGTATAACAGTTTAAAAGCAATTAAAATGCTCATGGTGTTTTAATCAGTTTTGCAAACTTTATGTAAGATATTAATAGGTAGTAATTTTTAATTAATACAAAATCTTTTAAAAAATGAAATAAAAAGAAGCATATTGCATTTTAAATTGTTGAAATAAGGCTCAGAGGACACCAGTTGCTGTATAATGTAACTATTCTAGTGATGACCCTAATGTTTGGAATATATAGAAATGATTTGTGAATCTGTAAGGATGAATACTGTTCAGCATCATTATTCATTCTGTGTATACCTATAAAATATTTAAAATGATAGCAAGCAAATAATAAAATTTGATACATATAGATGCATTGATAAGCCATAATTTTTAATTATCTTGCATATTTAATTTATCCAGGTTTATCACAAGAAAAGGCTGTCCTTAATGTCAAACAGTCTAAAATCATTCTCTTTATGATTATTCTCTCTTAAACAATGAGTTACCTCAATCATTTATGTCCTAGTAATTCTGGATAAAACAGAATAAATATATCAATGTAAATTAACTTAGGATTTTTTTACACTATTCACAAAATCACAACATAATTTCACATCTTAAAGTTATGTAAGATTGTTGGTAATGAATTTAATGTTTTAAAATGAGCTACCCATAAATGACTAGAGCAAGAGACTAATCTACTTTTTCAAATTTCATTCTCAGGCTGAGTAATGCAGATGCTTCAGATTCACACAACTCAGTTACATCTTTCCAGGTTGCTTTCATTATTTCAGAATGTAGGTTTCTAAAGATGGTTACGAAGTCATCCATCTATATAAGTGAGCAATGAGAAAGATGTATCCACTGTTATGTAGATGAATAAATTCCAGTAAAGCTCATAACACAATGGAAGATCCATGATGTGCTGTTTACTAGTGTGGTGCTGTGTCCGTATTTGTCACAGAATCACATTATGTACCAATTATTTCTTGTACCTGACTGCTCTACTTATTTCTTCAAATACTTGCTTGGCAAAAAAAAAAAAAAAAAAAAAAGATAGTGTTTCAAGTTCTCTATAGGAAGGTTATGTGGAGAATTGCTTTTTCTTTTGAATAATTTTCAAGATTTATATCAATTTGTGTGAAATAACTGAAAGCAACCCAAAACCTTCATGAGTAAATCAAAGAAATCTAAGGGAATGTCACATCTTCAGCAGTCATTAGAGTCAAAATGGCTATCTCTGAAAGGCTATAAGAACACAAGAAGCTCTTTACTTTATCCTTTCTACCAAAAAAAAAAAAAATAAAGGAAAAGAATCATAGGCCATAATGCTACTGAGTCTCAATCAAATCAAATACCATTTAAAAAAAAAAAAAAAAAAAAACAGCAGGAGTGGAGCTCAGCATCCTATTTATGCCACCAGATCAGAACAGTTAGGAGAGGGGAAGCCATTCTCACAAATCATTCTCTTGTTAAATTCTGTAGTGGGACTTCATTAAACCTCTTGGCTCTTAGCACTCCACTTTCAGCCTGTTCACAAAGAGCTCAGCTGGCAATACTGACTCTTTAAAAGTCTTCAATCACACATTGTCTTTGGGGGTTTTCTTCGTATAACCACAAATCATTTCTTTCTCATTAGCTCCTCAAATCTTCAGTTAAATTTTCTTAAAACATGATTTTTAACTACAAAGCAACCAACAGCAACAACACAAAAAGCCACAACAAATCCCATAAGGGGGGTATTCTGAATAAGTATTGAGTTCAACATTAAGAGTAGCAATACATATAATAGGATGTGGTAAATATATATATATATATACACACATACATATAAAACACTCTGTGTGTGTGTGTGTGTGAGTGTGTGTGTGTGTGTGTGTGTGTGTGTCCCATTCCCTGAAGCTCTGAAGTGCTGTTTACTCTAGTACCACTGACTTTACCGGGCCTTTGTGGCTTACTGCCACATGTCATGAAGAATCATTCCCCAAAGAAACAGCCTGCCATCTCTTGTCAGAGCGTGGCAAACATGTCTCACACATATCAAGCTTCTTAAATTCATCAGGTAAAACTTTGAGGGCCTCATAATATGTGTTTCCTCAAAATGTTGAACTCACAGTTTTGGGTTTTTTTTTTAATCTGAAATATTTTATTTACCATTTCAAGTAGTGAACTCACAGTCCTTAACAACAATCTTGGATTATAGTAAACCTGACTTGAACCTGCAAAAAAAGCCCTCTGACACTGTTAGTTTTGGCTCTGACTCAAATAACCACCTTATTGGTCAGAAACAATGTACTATTATACTGCCAGCTTTTCTGAAATCAGCAATTTAAGCAAAGTGTTCCAACAAATGATTTAAATGAAGTCAACATCAAAGAAAGGGAATTCAGAACTGAAGGGTCCAGTTTTTTCTCTCTTACTTCTTTTCTCTTTAGATATTATACCAGCTCTAAAAAGCAATATGACTCTTAAACTCAATCAGATCTCATATGCTGATAAAAAGCTAAACATGGTGAAGCCTGTTTATGGGAACCACAAACTTACAAAAAGGCCTTTCTTTCCTCTAGAGTTTGTTTTTGAATGCAAGTTTATAGAAGTTTATCCCTCACTACTGGCAATAAAATCCACAATCAACTACATTGTTTTATTTCTACTCAAATTTTAATTTTACATCCTGAAATAATTATATAGTGGTCCATTAAAAAAAAAGGCCAGACATACAACATGTGATATTGTGTAAGATTCACATGCGGTTTGGTAATCTTCAAAGCTGTTATTTCACATCTTAGAAAAGGTTCAATGCACAAATGTGCATTTGTTTTAAATCTGTACTTCTGATCCATTTTTGAGACTGTTAAAGTTTTAAATTATATAGTAGTTATTACTGGAGACCATCTATCAAATGATTTTTAACTCTAATTAACTCAATTGTTCCAATATATGGATTATAACTATGGAAGAAGCAATGAATGAATTGAGTATTATTTATTTCAGCAGGAAATTCAGCAGCATTGAACATATTAGGGGGGGAAATAATTATGTTTAAAGATCAAAGGGAGTCATGTTAATTATGGATCTGTTTTAAAAAAAAAACTATTTGGGTCTCAAATGTACGTCAAATACACACAATTAATAAAAACAAAAAACATTTTAAACTAAATGTAGAATTTTTTGTGGGTATCTAACTTATTTTCTGTTTCCTGAAGCAACTAGAATAAGAATTGACATTTTTTTTAAAACCACAGTTACAGAAGACTTGATAGTCATTTTTTACTTAAAAGTGTTTACCGTGTAAAGTGTATCTGTGTAAAGTGATGGAGGTGCACATATGACTCTGACTTTAATCTCTTCATACAGCCAGTGACAGGCACCTAAAGGGCACGAAAGCTACATGCAGTCCTGATTCTGACACATATGAAGACACGTCGCTGGAATGACCTCTTTCTCTTTCTATTCCTTCTTCATATCATCTTTATTGCTTCTTTTATTGAGCATTTCAATGCTTCACAGTGTGCTACCATTTCATATTAGCTCATTAATTTCCACAAAGTCCTATGAGGAAGATATTCTCACTCCCATTTTACAGATGAGAAACCTAAGAATCAGAGATTTCATTTCTTCTATATTCAGCTTTTGAATCCATATGTGTGTCAGAAAAGAGTGTGTTATTAGTTCTACCCTACAGAATTTTCCTAAAGCAGCAGCAAAAATATGTCCCTAAAACACAGTCCAACAAATATTGAGGACTGATTTTGACAGACCGGCCTCAGTATTAAAGAACCAAAGAAAATTATAATTGCATACAAGCAAAACAATTACCAAACTATGCATCAATCAGCTATAAAAAACTTTCAAATCTCTATGGTCAAAATAAATATTACTGGGACTCTAACGGGTTTTAAGGTGCTTTGGAAGAAGATGAGAAAAATAATCATAACAACCACCACTTTTGCATAAGCACTTCATAACCCATAAACCACTTTTTTAAAATATAAATTCATTTATTTATTTGGAGGCTAATTACTTTACAATATTGTATTGGTTTTGGCATACATCAACATGAATCCACCCCGGGTGTACACATGTTTCCCATCCTGCACGGCCCTCCCACCTCCCTCCCCATACCATCCTTCTGGGTCATCCCAGTGCACCAGCCCCAAGCATCCTGTATTATGCATCGAACCTGGACTGGCGATTCCTTTCATATATGATATTATACATGTTTCAATGCCATTCTCCCTAATCATCCTCCCCCTCCCTCTCCCACAGAGTCCAAAAGACTGTTCTATACATCTGTGTCTCTTTTGCTGTCTCACATACAGGGTTACCATTACCATCTTTCTAAATTCCATATATATGCGTTAGTATATTGTATTGGTGTTTTATTTCTGGCTTACTTTGCTCTGTATAATAGGCTCCAGTTTCATTCACCTCATTAGAACTGATTCAAATGTATTCTTTTTAATGGCTGAGTAATACTCCATTGTGTATATGGACCACAGCTTTCTTATCCATTTGTCTGCTGATGGACATCTAGGTTGCTTCCATGTCCTGGCTATTATAAACAGTGCTGCGATGAACATTGGGGTACACGTGTCTCTTTCAATTCTGGTTTCCTCAGCGTGTATGCCCAGCAGTGGGATTGCTGGATCATAAGGCAGTTCTATTTCCAGTTTTTTAAGGAATCTCCACACTGTTCTCCATAGTCCTTGTACTAGTTTGCATTCCCACCAACAGTGTAAGAGAGTTCCCTTTTCTCCACACCCTCTCCAGCATTTATTGCTTGTAGACTTTTGGATAGCAGCCGTTCTGACTGGCATGAAATGGTACCTCACTGTGGTTTTGATTTGCATTTCTCTGATAATGAGTGATGTTGAGTATCTTTTCATGTGTTCGTTAGCCATCTGTATGTCTTCTTTGGAGAAATGTCTGTTTAGTTCTTTGGCCCACTTTTTGATTGGGTCGTTTATTTTTCTGGAGTTGAGCTTCAGGAGTTGCTTGTATATTTTTGAGATTAGTTCTTTGTCAGGTGCTTCACTTGCTATTATTTCCTCCCATTCTGAAGGCTGTCGTTTCACCTTGCTTAGAGTTTCCTTTGTTGTGCAAAAGCTTTTAACCATAAACCACTTTTATGAGACTGCTTTTATTTTCTTATTTGATTTTTAAAACTTTCTATCATGTTTGATGTTTACAGTCCATGTACATTCACTTTCTTTTCAACAGATGAGAACACTGACTCAAAGAAGTTAACTGACTTGCGGGGCAGTCCTTGATTGGCTCAGACAGAAAATGGTACATGAACATCAATGATGCTCCTAAGACTGCAATAAGCAATGAGACTAAGAAGGCAAAGTAAACAAAGTGTACCTGCAAGGAAGATATTAAGCAGAAGATATTAAGAAGACGTGGCAGGAATACACAGAACTATACAAAAAAGATCTTCATGACCAAGATAATCACAATGGTGTGATCACTCATCTAGAGCCAGACATCCTGGAATGTGAAGTCAAGTGGGCCTTAGAAAGCATCACTATGAACCAAGCTAGTGGAGGTGATGGAATTCCACTTGAGCTATTTCAAATCCTGAAAGATGATGCTGTGAAAGTGCTGCACTCAATATGCCAGCAAATTGGGAAAACTCAGCAGTGGCCACAGGACTGGAAAAGGTCAGTTTTCATTCCAATCCCAAAGAAAGGCAATGCCAAAGAAT
>NW_011494772.1:3434728-3435036 GCF_000754665.1 Bison bison bison | reverse complement strand
CAGTGCTGCGATGAACATTGGGGTACACGTGTCTCTTTCAATTCTGGTTTCCTCAGCGTGTATGCCCAGCAGTGGGATTGCTGGATCATAAGGCAGTTCTATTTCCAGTTTTTTAAGGAATCTCCACACTGTTCTCCATAGTGGCTTGTACTAGTTTGCATTCCCACCAAGAGTGTAAAAGGGTTCCCTTTTCTCCACACCCTCTTCAGCATTTATTTCTTGTAGACTTTTGGATCGCAGCCATTCTGACTGGCATGAAATGGTACCTCACTGTGGTTTTGATTTGCATTTCTCTGATAATGAGTGAT
>NW_011494772.1:3384646-3434628 GCF_000754665.1 Bison bison bison | reverse complement strand
TCAGGAAGCAACAATTAGAACTGGACATGGAACAAGACTGGTTCCAAATAGGAAAAGGAGTACATCAAGGCTGTATATTGTCACCCTGCTTATTTAAATTCTATGCAAAGTACATCATGAGAAACACTGGGCTGGAAGAAGCACAAGTTGGAATCAAGATATCCGGGAGAAATATCAATAACCTCAGATATGCAGATGATACCACCCTTATGGCAGAAAGTGAAGAGGAACTAAAAAGCCTCTTGATGAAAGTGAAAGGAGAGTAAAAAAGTTGGCTTAAAGCTCAACATTCAGAAAACGAAGATCATGACATCTGGTCCCATCACTTCATGGCAAATAGATGGGGAAACAGTGGAAACAGTGTCAGACTTTATTTTTTGGGGGCTCCAAAATCACTGTGGATGGTGACTGCAGCCATGAAATTGAAAGACACTTACTCCTTGAAGAAAAGTTATGACCAACCTAGATAGCATATTCAAAAGCAGAGACATTACTTGGCCAACAAAGGTCCGTCTAGTCAACGATATGGTTTTTCCAGTGGTCATGTATGGATGTGAGAGTTGGACTGTGAAGAAAGCTGAGTGCTGAAGAATTGATGCTTTTGAACTATGGTATTGGAGAAGACTCTTGAGAGTCCCTTGGACTGCAAGGAGATTCAACTGGTCCATTCTGAAGGAGATCAGCCCTGGGATTTCTTTAGAAGGAATGATTCTAAAGCTGAAACTCAAGTACTTTGGCCACCTCATGTGAAGAGTTGACTCATTGCAGAAGACTCTGATGCTGGGAGGGATTGGGGGTGTGAGGAGAAGGGTACGACAGAGGATGAGATGGCTCGATGGCATCACTGACTTGATGGACGTGAGTTTGAGTGAACTCCAGGAGCTGGTGATGGACAGGGAGGCCTGGCATGCTGCGATTCTTGGGGTCGCAAAGAGTCGGACACGACTGAGTGACTGAACTGATCTGAACTGAACCTGCAAGGAACTCATAGTCAACTGAGCAGATATTGAAATGCAATAAGGGTGGCAACAGAATCCAATGCATCCATGAACACGTATCCCTAGCCTGATACTGGGGTGAGGACTGTCTGCAAAGCTTTCTGGAACATGCCTACCTAAGCTGTGTCCACGGACAGGAGTAGTTACAGAAGAATTACGGAAGTAATTACAGATAGAAGATGTAGAAGATAGGTCAATGGGGGCAGGGCATTTTAGACCAAGACTTAGGAAAAGAAAAGCCCAGACATAATGGACATGGTGACATTTACATGAAAAAAAAAAATGTGAACAATATAATACTACTACCCTGATCGCAGGAACCAGAGAGGACTAAGTAGCTAGGCAGAGCAGTATTGAAGTATTTCGAATCCTATCATTAGAGATGGGAAGCCTGACTATGTTTTATGGATGGAACTAATATAACTCAATCTGTGTTTCACGTCAATGTACCTGTTGTGTGGAAGATGGATTCTATGATACAAGATGGAGGCAAAGAAACTGGTTAGATGTTAACAGTTTCACTGGGCAAGAGATAATAAAGCAGTGATAAGAAGTTACGAAAGGTGTTGACAGATATTTAAAAAGCAAAATAAATAAGATTTTAAGGTGACTGACATTTGAGATATGGAAGAGTAAAGCATGACCCCACCAACACCTAAGCTGCCTACTACTGTGTATCTGCATGTTGCATTTCCACCAGCTGAAATGAAGAATACGGAAAAATTCAGCTTCTTACGGCTCGTCTGCACCTGTGTTCACTGCATCACTACTATTTCCTCTGAATTAATACTCCCACACTGGGTAAGGAGAATCTTAAAAGCTTAGGCAAACCTGAGAGTTCCTTCTTGTTTTACTGAAAATCATAATTATGGTTCAATTCCCAATTCATTGGGGTGTTAAATAGGGGTCAGTCATAGACTGTAGTGCCCAAGATATTTCAGCAAAGGTTTTCTGTTTTTGTTTTGAGGCACAGAGTTCACCAGCAGCAAAAAGAGGAGCTCTAGGAAACATTCCATCAGTAGTAATAAAGTCAGCAAAAAGACTGCACTGGTTTTTTTTTTTTTTTGCCATTGTGTCTCTCTGGTCCCAGTCAATCTTAGGCTTCAAGGCTCAGCGTTCCAGAGGCTGTCAGTGGATAATCAATTCTAACGAAGAAGCGCTCTGCTCCTTCATTGCGTGGAAGGCAGAATACTTATGGGAAACATCAGACAAAATAATATTTCTTCAGGACAGAATAGAATGCGCATCCTTGTGATGATTCATGTGAACATTCCTATTGTATGCCAAGAATACATTTAAAGAGATAGCAACATCATTCATGATACCATATTTTAGAACTAAAAAAATAATAATAAAATAATAAAACAGGTGATGAAATGGAGAGAATGGAGCAATTTCACATCAAGGGAAGACAAATGGACAAGCACTTATAGGAAAAGAGCTGGAGTTTCACAGAAATCCCATTTGTCTGGTTACAGAGCATCACCTGGTTTAGAGATGTGTGGCATCTGCCTTTTCTTTTAACAGAGCTATTGCTGAAAGGGCAGAAAAAGCAACTGTTTCTTAAGCTTCAAAGACTAACTGGTCCCTGTGAGAGGCCTGTGGAGAGTGCAGTGGGGTGTGAACTGAACGTCCAGCTTCCTGTGTCTGACTGGCCCAGCACTCAGGGCTACAGGGAAATGAAGGACTGTATGTCTTTTAGTGCCTATTGTAAGAAAGACATACAAAATGGGATTAGGTTTTCTTAATGGTTCAAGTCAGCAGAGATAACATGTGATTGCTTGGGAAATGGCTGGTATATGGAAGTTCTTTTTCATTTCGGTTTCCTGTGACAGACACAGCGATGGGAATACGATCACTCTGGTGATAGAGAGTCACAAATTTACTTTGTCAATGAAATTGTGACAGTAATAAGAGCTGCTTTATCTGTGAAGTAGCAAAGGGAGTGGAAAGATTAATAATGCCATCGACTTTACCCTGTTTAAGCAATGAATATCACTGAACCAAAGAACTGTAAAAAAATCTTAGGGCGGAGGACAAACTTGGAAATGGGAGAAATTTGGAGTTAAAACTCTTGAGGTTTTATCAACTATCTTTCTTTCAACAGAGCATGCTTCAAAACATGGAATTATTTAAAAAGCTATAGATATGATTGCCATCATAAATCCAAATTTTAAATATTTTTCCATTACTAGAAGTGCTAAATAAAGTTATTTTTCTTCCCTTATTTTTCTATAAGTGTCTTGAAGGGGCAACCATCATGACTTTCTAAAAGGCTACTTTCAACAAAGAAACAAATGTACCCACTTTTTACATTAACTATGAATTTATTCAAAAATGAAAACAAGTAGGAAAACAGGTTGACCATCATGTAATTTCACATGATGAAGAATCTCAAGGCCCACCTGGCGCACATCTAATAAAGGCCTAATAGGTGTAGGTTAAGATAGTAAAATTATATAAAACAAACCCACAACCATTCTCAAAACACCAACCAGAGGCATATATTTCAACAGTTTCAATGGCACACTGTTTAAAAACTTGGCTGGGTGCCTCTCTGCATCTATTCTGTTCCAGTTGGACTTTACATTTTATAGGTATGTCACAACCTATAAAATGGTTATATATACCACATTATATATCTATTTCCTTAAAAGATGGGGCCATTGTGCAATATGCAACACTAGTTTAGAAGATAATTCATTTCTACCATGACAGCAGTCTTAACACTTGTTGACATTAAAATGCAAATATAATAATGATTCAGTGACTGAACAACAACAACATAATCAATCAAAATTGACACAATATTTCTTTAAAAAGATGCTTGAATTTGTTTGTTATTTTAGGTTTACAAATAGAATTCTTGAGGAGGTGTGTAAATGTTATTACTGGATGGAGGGAAAATGGTGCATACAAACACAAGGCATAAATATAACAATATTGATGATTTACATCTATAGATAATAATATTTTGATTATTTCAGAAAATGACAGAATATCAAGTTTAGCTTGACTGAATTTTCTGGTTAATTCAGAATTAAATAGAAACACTTTTCTATTGCTATCATTCAAAACAGCATTACTTCATCATTTTTTATTGGTCATGTAATGGACATTAATAATTTTTCAATAGGTCAAATTACTACAGATCCTTTGAGTTGCTGAACGTTTTTCCATGACAGTAACACCCCATTACACATGAAATGTAATCATTTTTGAAATCATTTCTATTCCCAAAGGGTCATAATTTTCATTAAATTATCTAGTTATTTTGCATAACCTCAACATTAAATCTAGCACTACCTTTGATGGCATTAACAAGATCCAGCACATTAAGTTTAAAAGTCAAAGTTTTTTTTTTTTATAAAAATGTAATGATTTATATTTGAGAAGAGTTTTAATAATGTTACATAATAAATTATCATGATTATATTACTTTAGATTTCTCATTTACAATTGCAACGGAAGAAGTGTCTAGAATTATCTGAACATTATTATTTTTCTTATGAAATAACTAATATTATTAAAATTAAACAATGAAGCTATCACTAACAATAACACTTGTATAGTACAATGCTCCTTACTTATAAAACACTTTGTAACACACAATATGTTAAGCTTTTTATATGTATAATCTAATTGAATACTTGAAAAATGATGTGAAGTTGGTATTACTGTCCACTTTTTATACATGGAGCAACTAAGACTCAAGAAATGTAAATAACTTTTTCTAGGTCACACATTAGGTAAACGACAGAAATAAGATTCAACAACATTCCATCTGACTCCAACGTCTATACTCTTCACTACACAATTCTTTGTAATGTACTTCTTCCAGCTCTGGTAATTCCCGAACTCTAGAGTAATTTTTAAAGCCCTTTATTCTTTCTGTAAGTTCATCCGATAACTTCTCATTACAAGGACTGATGAGCTTGCATGAAAACAAAAAATAAAAACAAGTTTCTGTGCCCCAACGAAGATCTATTAAATCAGGTTCTCGAAGGGCCATGCCTAATAACCTGGATATTTAATAAGCTTCAGATAAGCTCAGATATATATGATGAGATATTTCAGATAAGCTCAGATAACAAACTTCATCTAAGTTTAGGAAACCCTGTCAAGCCCCAGGTTTTACTTTGCTCCTTTCAAACACAGACCACCAGGCAGTCGTCACAGATGACAAGCTCTTCAAATATGATTTAATGGAACCTACTGTTGGCACTCAGAATCAAAGTCACCAGAAGATGTTGAATTTCCCCTGGGACATCCCTGTGAAACTTCTACCACTCCAGTAGAATTCTCGTTGGAGTTCAAATGCCTATTTCAAATTGTAACAAGCATTATATAACGTGTCTACTAGATGCCTAGTACCATGCTAAGCACTGAAGACTGCATAATAGAAGAGTCAAAGAAATCACGAGTTGAGAATGGAATATTTAAGGAAATACACAGACAAGGTCTCTAAAAGAGCAGAATTGAGATTTCAAAGAAAAAAATCAAAAAAGCAAGTAATTCTCCAATCAGGGTTAATTTTAAAATGTTAGAACCAATTATAAGTGTACTGGGGATGGAAAACCAAATGCTCATCCTTACTTAAGAAACTTTTTTCCCCCAAAACTTCTGCCTGGAGCACAAGGATCTATTGCTCAACATCAATTCTAAAAATTAAATATTTATTGCATTTAGAATGAGGAAAGGAAAAGGTTATTTTTAAGCTCATACTGACTCCAATAGTGCCTTTTAAAAGTGAACCACAAATAAAATACAGAAATCAAAAACAACTATGCTACTAAACTTCTCATAACTGTTTCCTGCTGTCAAATGAATTCATTTTTTGATTAGTTTCCTTTGCAGTAACTAGTGTTTTTCTTCATTTAATCTCAAGGAAAAAAAAATACATATACAGCTTTTCAAGATACCCTTGAAAACTTTCCTTTGTCTCTACTCCTTACTTATCTTTTGCTGTTGGTGATCATTTTACTTTCTTGCACATTTGTGCATATTATTCTAGCTTGTATTGTAATGCACATATTTTAATACTTGAATAAGATAATAACTTCTCAACAATATACAGATATTTCATAAGTTTATTAAAAAAAAAAAAAACCTATGCAGTTGAAATAAGAACTTCTAAATTCCTTAAGTAATTTTGGATTTGATCATTTCTATCCCAGTTTTCACTGAAATCCAGGCTTAGGAACACAAATTCCATATGGACAACTTAAGGCTGAATTAACTTTGGAATTGAGTATAAGATTGCAGGAAGAAACTCTATTTTGATTTCAATGTCTACTACAGACACAGAATAACAGCCATTATTTATAAAAGCATCAAATTCCCAAGGTAAAGGACTTTATAAAGTGAAACATTTCTTTGACTAATGTAACAGACAGTCAAACTCCCTGTCACCACTGCCTGGAGATAGACACACCTTTTCATGTCTTGTATTCATCCTGGGCTACTTTCACTCCCTCTGGAGGGCTTTTGAACTTGAACTTGACATCTCTTAAATTTATGCTTTTTCTAAATGCAAAGGGCTTTTTCTTTTCCTTACAGTTTTAGTCTTATGTGGAGTTCAAATCTAACTTAGATTAAAGAGAAGGAGTCTAGGCCCTAGAAATGCAATGTTTGTTCTTGATCTTTTCTCTTTTTTTTCTTTTGTTTTTATGAGGTTGAGCTGAAAACCCCAAAGTGGGACATAATGGCTTTAGAGACAGGAAGGAAATATTCTTTATTCTTTTTTTTTTTTTTCCTAGTGTAAAAAGCCCACAAGGCTCTTTTGTAGAAAGCCCACAGTAGAAGCACTCCCTCAAAAGGCACTTTTTTCTTCATAATAGCCTTAGAGGAGACAGTGCTCAGAAATGATGACAGAGCAAGTGTTGCTAATGTCATACTCAGAAACAAGCTAAGTGGTTTACGGCCAAAATCCCTTTTTACTCTATATACTTGTCAAAATATGGATTTTTTTTCATCAACACAAAGTTCTTTAAAGGTCACTGTCTCTCAAATTCCACAATAAATAATGTCCCTAAAAAAAAAAAAAGAAGGTTCTCAGATAAGACATAGTAAGAAATAATCAGCATGACATCATGGAAGAGGGAAAAAGATATTATGAGAGTGAAAAAAACATATGAAATTATGGACTCAAAGGAGTTGACAGAACCATTTCTGCATAGCAGTTACAGACATGACTTTGACGTTCAAAAACTTGTAGAATATGGCATCCATTTTGGTTCACATCACACCAAATAATAAATCTTCATCAAAATTAGCAAACTACAAACGTGATTCATTCACTCAACAAATATTTACTGAGTGTCTGTTAAGTCACAGGCGCTGTGTGCACAGATAAAGACTGCAAAAGACCCTACTCTGTGGATGCATCTTACATTCTAGAAGGAAACAATCTTTTCACCTTTTTGTTCTGAACAGACACTTGAAAGCACATGACCTAAAGGAACAGTAGATTTATTTCCATTTAAAGATCAAAATTTTTTGGCAATATTGTCATTTAATTAAAGCTCTATGTTTGAAGACCCAGAAATTGAAGCACATTCTCTTCCTCTACTTGCCCAAGACGAAAAAGCTCTTGTACTTCCCCTGTAACAAACACTTATAGGGCTCCCAAAAGCAAAACAATAATTTCCTTTAAATATGTTTGAAATAAAATATACATAGCACTATTTAAAGTCTATAATTTATACAAACTAATTTATCGTATTCTAAAATATCAATGTTGTATCTCATATTATAAGTCAATCTCAAAAACGTTCGCTAGATCTTACCTTGGACCGTCAGAGTGGCTGATGCTTCAGCTTTTCCAACCATGTTTTCTGCAACACAAGTGTATGACCCCATGTCACCAGCTGTCACCTTCCGAATTTTCAAGGTATGATCATCTCTGATTTCGTATCTAGTGACATAACAAAAGAAAGCACAGTTAAGTAAGCTTCTACTTGAAGAATCCCATCGTTACAATTGTGGCATATTTAGACATCAACTCACATGCAATATTCTCTTCAGAAAATTTAAAGCAAAAGGTAAATAATGTGGCAATCCTCTATGTAAGCATGCAAATAGAAACGAGCATTTTTTTATATTCACAGGGGCAAAAATATTACACTACTTTTTAAAAATAAAGCTTATTTATTTTTAGTTGAAGGATAATTATTTTACAATATTGTATTGGTTTCTGCCAAACATCAACATGAATCAACCACAGGTATACCTATGTCTCCTCCCTCTTCAACCTCCCTCCCACATCCCTCCTCATTCCACCCATCTAGGTTGTTACAGAGCGCCCCCTTTTGAGTTCCCTGAGTCATACAGCAAATTCCCATTGGCTATCTATTTTACATATGGTAATGTATATCTTTCCATGTAACTCTCTCCGTATATCCCACCTTCTCCCTCCTTCCCACTTATGCAGCCATAAGTCTGTTCTCTACATCTGTATCTCCATTGCTGCCCTGCAAATAGATTCATCAGTATGATCTTTCTAGATTCCATACATATGCGTTAACATATGATATTTCATTAAGCTACTTTTTAACAGAATATTTTTGGGCAAAGTTGGCCCTTATTCACTTCTTTTGTCAAGCTCCTGTACTCAGAGTAAAATTTAGGTGATCATTAAATAAATTCTTATTTATTTAAATAAATTATATGTCAGAATTTAAGTCTTCTGTAGGTTTTCTATTTTAAAATTCTTATAACAACTTATAAAGTATTACGCTCATCTCCATTTGGCAGATGAGAAAACTGAGACATAGGAAGGTAAGGTAAACTGGCTTTGTTCTTCAGCTATTTTAATGGCAGAGTTGGTATTTGTACCCAGACAGTCTCATACTAGAATTCTCTTGCCCTGTCTCATTTTCCTTTTTCTTAAATTTTGGATGTCCCTTGAAATTTCACTTTAATATCCTTTTTACTCTACATGAAATCCCTGAGTTAAACTATCCAGTAGGTTATATTGATTGACTACACAAATATTTCTAGCTCCTATTTTATGTAAGTTCAAATTCATTATATTGACTAGTAATTAGACATTATATCCCACAGACACCTACTATTTAATATGTTATATAAAATTTTCTTTTCTTACCCTAGCACATAAAACAACTCCCTCTCCTAACACAATCTACCTGTCTTCCTTCACCAGTTCCCTATATGTAACAAATCATTCAATTCATCAGTTTGGTCTTGATAATGGACCCCTATCCTATTTCCATCTTATCTCCCCATTCAGGCAGTTCACATCTCTTATCTGGACAACAATGGTGACCCAGCCACTGGCCTCACCCCCATTGATGTGATAGCCCTAATGCTAAAAATTTTATTTTCTCTAAAAAGCAATCGGGTTCATAGTAATGTCTCTCTTGGCTCATCAAGTATATGCCATATGATTAAAAATCCTTTAATCCATACAAAGTCTTGTGAATTCAGCCTCTCTGTCTCCAGCCTGATTTCCCATATCTTTGCCCCAGGCCCCATGTGCTGCCACGCTAACTTTCCACCACACAAAGCATTCTTAGATTTGTGTCGTTTTATGATATCTCTTTTCCTGAATATTCTTCTCCTCTTTCTGTTTATCAAGTTGATATGTTTTTCAAGACATTGCTTCTCTCTCCTGATTTTCTGCTCCCACAGGTCTACCTTTATGCAATAAAAAGGTTTGCTATGTTACTCTGAATCTATCCATACATGTCTCCTTTGGTGAGTTCACTGACAACAGAAGCTTTATCTAAACCATTGCTGTAACCCGCAAACCTAATAGGGGCTCAAGGTATGTTTGGTGAATGAATGGCCACAGGAGAGATGACAGCCTCAAGACAGTGCCTGAAAGTTTCATTTCATTACCTCATTCCCTAAGGCTGGGAGTGGATCTCTGCTTCTAGGCAATTTAAGGATTTGACAGATACCAAGAAACTCTGACCTCTTCTATCATTCCCTGGTGATACTGTAGCCAAGGAAAAGGAAGTCTGCTTTTTAATTGGTTCATAGTTATATCTATAATGCTGTACCTCCCTTCCCTACCTACTCCCATATAAGACACTGGTATTAACTGTAGTCTGTCTGGACAAAGAGAAAACTGTTTAAGGAACAGCACATCTTACAAGGGTTCCTGGGCATGTTGGGGTCATGAACGTACAGTTTTATCTGAAACTCTCAGAGAAAGCATGGCAACCTTCTGATTCTAATTATCTCTGTTACTGTGTCTGGTCCAAGGAGATCAAAGAGTCCAGAGAAAACCATTCTAGTGGCTTATATGTGAACAGTGGTCAGATGAGAACCACAGAAATTCCGGGTAGATGAATCCCATCATTAAATTCTCATTCATACCTGGACTTGGGCAGTTCCCCATCATCTTTCCTCCATCGTACGGTGGGCACGGGGTCACCTCGGGCCTCACATTTAAATTCCGCACTGTCATCCACAGTGACTGCCAAGTTACTAGGTCTCTTCACAAAGGACGGTCTCTCTAAAATTAGAAAAAGTCATCTCAAAAAAATACAGAAACTTAAAGCCATTTTGGATGTTATTGAAGAGCAGATTTAGAATTTAAAAAAAGTATTCCACAGTGTTCCCCACTTCTCTCTTGGTGTGGTGTCTCCTCCTATTTGTCTTTCTATGTCTCGGCTACTTTATTTAAGGCTGCTTTACTAATTTCATCTTTTTTCCATTCCCCAAATACTGGTTTACCTTCTAGAAGAGGCCATTTCTTTTTCCCTTGGTGTTGTTTAGTCGCTCAGTCACGTCTGACTCTTTGTGACCCCAAGGACACTAGCCCTTTGTCCATGGGATTCTCCAGGAAAGAATACTGGAGTGGGTTGCCATTTCCTTCTCTAGAGGATCTTCCTCACCCAAGAATCAAACCCACATCTCCTGCATTGGCAGGCAGACTGCTGCATACATGTACTAAATAATAATAAGAGATTCACTTTACAGTTAAGCCAGTCAAATAAAACTGTACTTACCTAACACAGTGAGCTCTGCTACTTCACTCTCACGCTCCCCAACCATGTTGGTACCAACACAAACATATTTGCCTGCATCACTTTTGCGGGTGTAAGTAATCATGAGCTTTCCTCCTCGTATCTTAAAAAAAAATTTTCACATGAATATCATTAAAATTGCTTTAGTAATTTTTATATGACGGGCGTCTTTGTAAGTGAAGTCAACTTTCTAAGCATGCAAAGAAAGCCTAAATCAAATAAAAAAGCTGATGTGTAGTATTCGCCATATTTATAGGTAATAATTTTAAACAGAATTTATTCCAAAGGTACCATATAAAAGAGGCAAAATATTTCCTTACCTACATTTCTTGTAACAGTATTATATTCTGTATAACTAGAAACTTCTGTTTCCAGACGGGCTGGGTTCTTTCATATTATTTAATTAAAGGAAAACCAAAAAATTGCATAAGCAATTTGGTTAATAAGTGGAAAAAAGAAAAAGGGAAGTTTTTAAAATTCATGTATATTTGATTTATAATACTGTGTTAATTTCTGCTGTATAGCAAAATGATTCAGCTATAAATATATGTACATTCTTTTTTATATTTTTTTCATTATGGTTTATCACAGGATATTGAATATAGTTCCCTATGCTATATAGTAGGACTGTGCTGTTTGGGAAATTCTTAATACTATGTGACTATAATTAATATGCAAATACATATTAGCTATAAGTAATTTCAAGAACCATATTCTAGTATTATAAGATGTGGAAACAAAACTATTTCTCATTACTTAACTTGCCAGAGTTGCTTTAAAGGAATATATCTTAATTTCCAAAACATTGCAGAAACTGACATGTCCTAAAAAATATAGATTTTATTTCTGCCCAACAGTTTCTTAGGGACTTAGGAGGCAGAGACTGAACAGATCCCAATAAATCATCTGGAAATTCATTTGGGTACACTCTTGAACCCTTAATTACTTGAAGAAGAATTAATTACAAATATAAGCAGACTTACGGTACAGTAAGTAGGCTGAAGCTAATCATGAATTAAGATTGGGTTGAGGAAATTGAACTATCTTTACTTAATTTAATATGCTTTTGGTGGGGAGTGGAGTCCAGTTAACCAAGAATATCTATAAAGCTCTGAACCTTAGAAAAGTTTTGTCAGGAGAACTTCCAGAATGTTTGTTTATGGAGGTTTTGATCTCAAAGTTATTCTGTATAGTCTACAGATTAAACAAAGGAGGAAACAAAAAAATTGAAGAAAGCAAGCAAGGAGGGAAGGAAGGGAGGAAGGAAGGAAGGAACCATTCAAATAGAATTTTGTTTTTCATCCTACACCAGGAGTTTCCTACCTTATAACGGCGGACGTCACACTGTTTTGAAATGCCTAAATTGCTTCATTTCGATTCATACACCCCAAACTAGAGATTGTAACCAAATCCGTATGTATTAGGAAAAATCAAATATTAACAAAGTGATTTTAATTTGGGGGGCTTTAGAACTTGATTTTTTTGAGTCCTTTTATTTAAAAAAAGATCATGATTCTCCAGGTATCATTTTGAGAACCTTCTTGTAACTTTTCTCTACATCATTCACGATTCTGTCCTTCATGCTTAGAAAAACGTCTGCATAGTCACCTGAAAGATTTTTGATGAATGCAAATGGCTTTTGTGGATAAAATTAGTGTATTATTTAATGAAGCATTTTTATAAATGTTTATAGCAGTTACAAGATATGTTAATGACAGAATTATTCTTTTCATATATACTTACCTAAATTCTCAAACAGAATAAAACTAACAAATAAATGTCACACGAAAAAAAAAACCTTCCAAAAGTTAACTACTGTCAATACTTCATGAACATTTTTCTTTTGTCCCTCCCTCTCTCTCAGTATAGATGAGTAGATATGGATATAGAGATATAAAAGATACATCACACACACACTTTTACTAAAGAAAAATCATGTGATATATGCTTTTCTATAAGCTGCATTTTCAATTCAACGATATACTACAATACACAGGAGTCAATCACATAAAGAATATTATCACACACCCAGAATGTCAATAGTGCTGAGGCTCACTAGCCTTGTTCTGAAGACTTGGCTCTGACCTAAAGATAAATGCTGAATTAAAATTACAAAAGGAGGGAGGGATTAAAATTAAATAATATTATAAATGCTTATTCTATCTGAAAAAAGCAGTGAGAAGACTCCCCAGATCAGTATAAATGCTCCTACATAACTTCTATCCCATCAACAAGACATTTTCATTATAAAATCCTACATTCCACCCTATACTCACAGACAATAAGGGTTAAATAGCCCAAAATGAACATTACAAATTAAATGGAAAATCAAACAAACCTCACTAAAACTGGGAGAAACTTTTTTCCTTGAGATAATAGAGACAGAAATTGACAAAAGTGAAGGAAGAAACAAAAAAGGTACCGAAAACAGAAACAGAAAAAATAATGGATGAAAATGACAGTCTTCAATTTCCATAAGTTCAAATTAATTTTGGCATTATGTCAATGGCTGAATTGAAACAGATCAAACCAAAAGCCATAATTCTAGTCTCTATGGTCACAAATGTAGACTGCATGGTGACCTCTTCTTTTCAATAAGCAAAAGAATAGAAAACAAAAACAAAAACCTAGTGCTGTAACCCCAATCAAATATAACATATCGCTTTTAAACAGTAACCTACTGTTAACCATCACCGTTTTATGTTGAGTCATATAAAAATATTGATTGTAAAAGGTGACTTTGTATATTCTAAATCTTAGTGCCCCTTTGTAAAACCAAAAATTGACATTTCCTCTCTCTTCAGAGAAAGGAAAAATATGTCTTCTAACACATACAAAATACTATAACTGTGAAAATAGCACTATTTAAAACAAGCTAAGAAATATTTCTTGGCAGATTTCTTCCTGCAGCTGGATCTGACAGCCGAACTGTAAACCTATCAAAAACGAGTTTGTATAATGAACAGACACAATATTAAACACTGCACTGCAGCAGGACTACTTCAATTAACATAATCCGGGTAGTGCAGATGCAGAACGTGTTAAGCTTTCAGACAATATGCTGGCATCTAGCCTGTGTCAAAAATCCAAGCAGAGGTCTCTCTTCCTCATTACCATCTACCTAACCAGCCCTCAGTAGTAACCACATTAGAAGCCCACATTTCCATAAGCTCTAGACAGCGCTTAAAGTGGGGGCCTCAGCTATCTACATACTAGATGAAAACAAAAGCTTCCCAGTGGTGTTCCTCCTTTTGGGGAAGGAGCCAGAGGAGGAGAAAGGAGGAGATGGCGAAAAAATTTTTAAGTTTCAAATAACTTTACGCTTTATATTTTTCTTCAGAATCAGTCTCAGGTTAAAAAAAAAAAAAAATAGTGACATTAAGGTAAGGAATACCTCAATGTATTTGATATGTGAGATTCTTATATACTAGCATTTTGCCTTTAAGAAGCTATAAATGATTTTTTCCTTAGGGGTAAAAGCCTTCTCTCCTAGTACTTAAAGACTTCTCTGAAGTCATTGAAAATCCCTTATAGAATGCTTTCATCTCCTTTATTGTGTTGTTTACTAACAAGATTATATAGAAAACTCAGGAATAAGATGTAGCTTGTCAAACAAAAGTGGAGAGAACCATTTCATATTTTTTTTCTGGTGAGCACAAAAAAAACTACAATCAGAATTCTTATTTCCAGAATACAAGAAGGAACATTATCTCTGCACACAGAGAAGCAAGCTTTCTTTTAGAAAGTAAATTAAGGTTTTTGTCTGGTTATTCTACGGCATATACAGCTTACCCTACAATCAGTGCTTAAAATCAGAAATAAAGATGAACTTAAAATGAACTTCTTGGTATGTCTTCATTTTCTACCCTAAAGCAAGTCAGATGATTTGCAGTATCTGTTACACAGGAATTTTTTTTTCAGGCATCACCACCACAATGTTATCCGTACACCTCTAGGTTAACATACTAAACCAACTGGGGCTAATTAACTAGTTCAGCTACACAAAATCTTTTCTGCTTTTAATTACATTAACCTAATGTGACTTGAATTCAGCAGACCAAAAACGAAACCACTAATTATATTAAGGGCTTCAAAGACGATTTCAAATTGCTAACCACCAAACTGTCATATAATTTATCTCATTTCCTTAAGTAGATGTTGCATTCAAAACCTGTGTTTCTCACTATAAATACTATTTTTAAAATAGATCCTAACAATGGATTAAAAGAACACTGACTTAGAATGCTAGAAGAGAAATATGTTTAAATAATACATAGAAGACACAAATAGGTGTCATTATACCTATGGGAAATTGGGAAGTACTTAATTTTTACAATTTTCTGAAAAATTAAAGGCTCAGAAATATTCATTTACAGTAGTAAAGACAACAGCAGGGTTAATATGAGTGGCAGTTTTAAAGCACCCAGGTTTAGAAAATATTTTTTCTGAAAAATGATTCTTTATCATGTTTTCACACTGCTTTGCAAAGTAAATGAGCAGAGAGGCTGTGAATTATAGCACCAGGTATCATCCTTAAACAATTCACTACTAAGTCTCTTTGGACAGAATATCTCTTGATAGCAATGCTGTCAGTTCTGCCTGGATCTCTGACCTGAGCAACAGATACCCAGCTGTTGTCAACTAAAGGAAGAGTACTTTGCATGGGTTTAAGACTTAATGACCACCAGACGCCAGTACCCCAGATGCCAGTCATAGCCTCCGGACATTCACCACAGTGAACTAAACCTCAGGGCAGTTTTGGATAGTCCTTAAGGACTCCTTTCAACAGAGACATGTTAAGAAGAGTCAGAGCAACAGTTTTTATTTCTTTAACCTTTAGCATTAATTCAACAACAGTAACAACAAAAACCACCCCCCACCAAAGATATCTTATTTGATCAGGGAGCAGAGAGTGATAGGAAGTGAAAAAATACCCATCACTTTCCAGTCTGGTTGCAAGTGTATCAACCATTAATGTGAACAATTCGAACTGAAGCATCCATGCCTTCTAACATATACCATATCAACTTTCAAAAACAAAGGTTGCATTCTAAATGAAGGAAAAATACTGCTGGCAGTGCAATTATACTGCACATATGATAGGCAATGAGTTTGATAAAATACATGTCCCACAGCAATCTAAAAAGTTAGAACCAAATAAAAGATAATTCACATAATTTGGATCTTATATACTATCAAAGAATACAGTCTTTCTTATTTGGCAATATTTCTTATTCACACTCTCAGGTAAGCAGTTCAATACGAGATAGCAAAAGAGACACTGATGTATAGAACAGTCTTATGGACTCTGTGGGAGAGGGAGAGGGTGGGAAGATTTGGGAGAATGGCATTGAAACATGTAAAATATCATGTAAGAAACGAGTTGCCAGTCCAGGTTCGATGCACGATACTGGATGCTTGCGGCTGGTGCACTGGGACGACCCAGAGGGATGGTATGGGGAGGGAGGAGGGAGGAGGGTTCAGGATGGGGAACACATGTATACCTGTGGCGGATTCATTTTGATATTTGGCAAAACTAATACAATTGTGTAAAGTTTAAAAATGAAATAAAATTAGAAAAAAAAAAAAGAACAGTTAATAGGAAAAAAAAAAAAAAAAGAACAGTTAATAGAAAGCCATGCTGAGAATTAAATAATTTTATGTTTTTACTAATCATGGTTTAATATCAAATATAGGTAATTTATATTTTTTAATATACATATTCATAGTTTTGCTGTTTTACTTTTTGGAACATAAATTTTAATGGAGTTAGCAAGTAGATCAAAATTTAAATTTTTGAAAAACTTTAGTTATCAAAACACATTGATATAAAATAATTTATATCTACCACTCGAATCATCAATACTTAAGTATAGACAGAAATTTCAAGAACTTAATCTTTATTCTATTTCTCTGTACTAACCTTGTCACACTAATGTTTTTAAAAGTGATTTTGATGTATCCATAACAACATGATTTCATATAAAATCTCCAACATAAGTTTTCTTTTAGATGAATAAACAAAATAATAAACCATGGTTAGGCAAATCACAGTCCTTCTTCCTGGCTAACAAAGTTTATTTCCGCTCTACTTTTCATAAAGGTTATTGCCTCTTAATATATTTCCAAAAAAAATTCAACTCTATTTCTGCTTCATTCTGGTTCACAGGGACCTTTAATAAAAGGAGAGAGAAGAGAGAGGGGAAAAGAAGGAGGAGAAGAAGAAGAAATGCATTGTCTTAAATACTTCCCACTCAAACTTCTTGATGAGATGTAACCTGATTTCATGCTGGTTATCCAAAGGCTGTTATACATAGCTGCCATGTACTCCGGAGAAGGCAACGGCAAGCCACTCCAGTACTCTTGCCTAGAAAATCCCATGGATGGAGGAGCCTGGTAGGTTGCAGTCCATGGGGTCGCTACGAGTCGGACACAACTGAGCGACTTCACTTTCACTTTCCACTTTCATTCATTAGAGAAGGAAATGGCAACCCACTTCAGTGTTCTTGCCTGGAGAATCCCAGGGACGGCAGAGCCTGGTGGGCTGCCGTCTATGGGGTCGCACAGAGTTGGACACAACTGAAGCGACTTAGCAGCGGCAGCAGCAGCCATGTACTCATGACCAGTTCAATATGGACTCCTCATACAAAATGAGAGACTGTACAATACAGGTGGGTTAAACTAAGAAAAATAAATTATATGCTATTATTTACAATATATTCTCAGTATAGATTAAAAAAAAAAAAAAAACAGTAAGATTTCCATCACACTGAAAATTTTTCATCTGAACCTTACTTGTCCATTTACTTGTCCATTCTTATGCCAATCATCCTTGGTCTTTATAGCCTACTTAATGGTAGGACTGACGTTCACGAGATTTTCACACACAAAACGTATTGTACAACAAAAGGATGCCTAGGTAAGTACATACACACTGTAAAGAAATTATGAAAATGACAAATTGAAAACAAATGACTATTCTACATTTTACCTGGTGACATTAAAAAGGAAAGTGTTACAAGGGGGAAAAAAAAAAAAAGTTATTGTAGATCTTTCAACTGTTCTCCTAGGCGTGGAATTGAGAGGAAAAACAGGCAATTAGGATCTCTCCTTTGGCATTCCATATTTGCTTGGGCTACATGCATACAAGAGAACATGATCCAATTTCATTTGTTTGCTGGGCCACTTTACAATACCATTTAAAAACCAACATGATTTCTGCCAAGAGTTTAAACACACTCGATCATCAGAGAGAAGCAACAAGAGACTCATGCAGAAAAAAGCAATTATCCCAGTGGGGACACGTGGCTCTCTCCACAGCTTGGGGAGCTGCCAGCTGAGAACACAGGCCTGGGAGAATTGCTGCTTAGGACTATGGCAGCTGCGTTTCTCTGTGATTTTCATTTCTCCAACTAAACTTCTCATTTCTTCCTCATAGCAGTTTATAAATTGGTAGTTGGCTGTTTGATGCCACAGAAGCACACCTAGGATAATTTGATTATAGACTAACAAGGGCTGTACTGCTAATTGCAGGCAAGTGGGAGCCACCCTGCAGAGAGACATAGTTAAGTTAAAGGGAGAGGATGATTTTCTGTGTGAAAGTGTAAATTATTACCTTTCTGTATATCTAGTTTATATCACCAGATGATCTTGCCATGAATCCTAATTTTAACAAGGAATAATAATTAAAAAAAAATAAAAAAGGAAGTCCTGTCTTTTTAAAAGACACCTATTTTGCTTGCTTAAGTGTGGTTCAAAGTCAATATGAAGATCTGGGTTTGGCATTTTCTTCTGGACACCATTTTATTGAACCAGTCAACCAGGAAAGCCATCTCTAATTTATTGTATTCCAAACTAGGGACAGACAACTGCCGACTGCCGGTGAAACAGAGAGCAGATGAAACAGTGAGGGCTTTTAGCTGATTCCCCAGGTGTCTGGTTCCCAAGTCATTAAGATCAGAACCCCAAAGTGAATCCTATAAAAAGGAGGCAATATAAAAGAGTGGTTTGAGAAGAAAACAGCCTCTACCAGCCATCCCGGCAAAGTAAGTTAAGTTGATTGATTTTTACCTCTGAAAATTCTACATATTACATGGTAGTATTCTACATGCATATGAGAAATTAATTTAGTTCCCAGCCATTAAAGTTAATGTATTAGTTCCTTCACGGGTCTCATGAAACAATGTCCTGCTGTTTTAAAGGTAAAAACAAAGTCTTATGGGCAATTTTCACTTTCCTACGAAAACAGGTTTGCTTTTTATCACCTCTTCCAACCATCTGGCTATAATTCTGAATTTACATACAGTTACTGTTAGGATAGCCTGAAATAAAAATCTATGGAGGAATTATGACTATACTCTAGAAATAAAGATGACAAATGCTCATCATATTTGAGGGGAGAAAAGCTCATTTTTAAGCACTTGGCTCTTTTGAGTTACATGTCCACCAGCTGAAAATACTTTTCAAACAGTAAGTCCTTTTTTTTCCTCACCACGGGTTCTTATGCTTAGCTCTTTTCTATAGTTTTGGTCCAGTGTGAGAATTTCCCTTACCACCAAATGCCTTGCTAAGATAATGCCTTTTCCAGAGACACTATTTTGTTATTTGTGAAATTTAAATTCACTTATATTATGAAGAAAAATATAACCATGGCAGACAAAGTCCAAACCAAGGCTGAGTATGCAATAGCTTCTTGAATTCAGAAATGCAGAATGACTTTATAGAAATGAAGTACAGAAATTAAGTAAGCATACTTGTTTATGTAAATAAATTTGTAACCTGCAAAAATAAATAAGCAATAAAAGCATTTAATACTTTTTATTTAACATTTAATACTGTTTATTAAGATTCTATACAAGTAGGAAGATCCCTAAAATAAGCCATAAATTGAAATAAACATGCATCCCTGTTCTGTGGTATTTTAATCTAAAAAAGTCAAGAGAACAAGAAGCGACTTGCATGTGACAAGCTTAATTGATTAATCAGAGTCAGGGCTCATCAGACAGGGTCAGAGATTCAATATCCATATGGTCAGTTGCTTCACTCTCTTTTATTGATCACAAGACTATGCCGGAACCTAGCTCACTTATTTGGCAAATTTGTGCCTCATTTTGTAAGAGACATATGATAAGATAAAGGATGATAGATAACCCCCTCTTCTCCACCACAACACATGGCAAAACAAATGAAAATATATCTACATACTACCTAAGAGAAAGCCAGTAGGATCATTTACACACGTGAGGGACAGAATAGAATCTTGAGGAGAAAGGCCTGATCTAGGGCTTAAAGGAACTCTTTTTTGTGGCTTACATTAATCTTCATAATTATGCACATGTACTTCTCACTATTTCTAGAGAATTAATGGTCATCTTGTGGATAAATAAATCAAAATAAATGTATCCTGTCCCTTATATTTCTATAGCTATCTGCAAAAACAAAAGTGAAAATGTCTACCTGAAGAGTATTTCAAACACCATTTGGAATGCTACATTTGCAACAGTCTTTCTCCAACTATAAACAGTAAAGTTCCCCAGTGAAGACAAAAACATTCTGAACAGAATATACGTGCAAAATATTAATAGTGTTAAGGACGTCAGTGTTCTGGATGCTTCCAAACCTAAGGCTATAAATTATGTTTGAACTTTGATTTGAAATTCAGAATTTCGTGAATCCTAGGTTTCTTCCATACAAACCTAAATAGGAGGTTTCCGCATTCAGAACTTTCCAGGTAAGGTTCTGATGTTTGTGGTATCAGTCAGTGGGAAAATGAAAGAGTAAGATTAAAACCAATAAGAAACAAACAAAAAATTCTATCTTATGCTTACTGTTTCTCTTCTATATAAAATAGAAATTCTACAGTGGCAAGGAGTTTTCTGTATCTCTAGAATCTTGCTCCACTCCCACGGAGAAAGCACACTATCATATTTTTCAAGATTTGAGATGTAGGATACACAGAATTCTTTGATTTTGGTCATCATTTCTTCATTGAAAGCCTTGATATTTGAGAATTTGCTAGAAAGACACTCCTTTCTGTTGCTGTACAGAGAAAAACGCAAATTCTGTGGACCTCATACCAAAGTAATACATACATTTAAAGATGCTAACGTTTCAGTAGGAGTTTTTAAATGACTTAACAATGGAAAAACCTGAAAAAAGTTATGTCCTAAGTGTAAAATGCTTTTGGCAGTCTTCTCCTCAAACACATGAAAAATACATCAGTGAATCTGTGGTAAATTTCATAAATGTACTACTGTATTTAAACAACAACCTGGAATATCATTACTGTCATGATTAACGAGAACCATGAGGTAGCAACATGTGCTGTGTATATGGCATTGTTGCATGCATCATCATTCATTTTTATAACAGTCTCACTGGTGAGATATATTTTTCTATTAAAGGATGAGAAAAGTAATGCTCGGAGCATATCAGAAACTTGCTCCAGATCATTTAGCAAATGACTGGAGTTCATTCTACATAAATCCAAAGTAAAGTTTACCTAGTGCACTTACTTTTGGACAGAAAACAAGAGCTCCTATTTTCTGTGCTTCTCACGCCACAAACTACAAACCAGCAATGTCTCATATAGATTGAGAGACTCAATGGCTTGGGGAAGAAATACGTACTATTGGCGGACCTCCCTGAGAGCATTAGATTGATGGCTCTCCTTCCATTACAGTCCATATTTAAGCCTGAGTGATCCGAATAGCCAAACTAATTGCCATTAATCCACCTAGCTGCCAGTGGAAAAGATGGACCTGTTTACATTTCACATATGCATTTGTTCTTTGTAGGAGAAATCTAGTTAGGTAAATATCTTACATTAGTTCCTCTATGGAGGGATGGCTCTTCTTTTTCCATGTAAATATGTACTTATTACTATGACATATTTAAAATTTGAACAGGATATGCATAAGTTTTCCTAATAAAGATGAGAAAATCTGACATGATCTTCTATAAGCACGAGGCATAACACAATATGGTGATACGATGTATCTAGGTGATAGAAGACTGACACCATGAATGCTAAAAGGCAAAGAAATACGAAATAATGGATTCCTTAGCAAATTACACTTTATCCACTCAAGGAGACAGAGTTACATTATTTTCAACTAGTATTATTCAGATTGAGTTCAACTGCTTTTGAAATTTTCCTTATACATGATGATGCTCTTAAAGGTGACTTAAACATGAGCCTTTTTCTAGTGTGATCCGCCTTTAAAGCTTCGTGATCACCTAGATTTGTAAGATTTAGGAAGAGAAAACCTGTGCCATCTGTTAGTAATTTTCTTAATGCACACTGGATTATTTTACAAGTGCATGATTTATCATATTATCAAATTCTTCAGGCTTTAGGAGATAAAACTTGAAGTGGTCAGATGTTACTAATAGAGTATTAGTACTTTTAAAGCAACTCGCCTTTAAACAAAAGAAAGGCAGAATCAGCACTAAATTAGACATCAGCCTCAACATAAGACTTGGGATTATTTTTTGAGAGAGCATCTTTAAAAGTGACAATATGAACAAGATAAGAGAAATAGATAAAACCAATTTTAGCCAATTACAGGTAATGAAAAGAAAATTCCAATCCCTGTGCTCAGATTAAAAATAATTTTAAAAATAAAGGCTAAAAATAATTTATGTGATTTTTGCAGTTTGAACCATGTTTTAAGGGGAGAATGCTGTATACTCAAATGCATTTTTCAATTTACTACTTTGTTTTTTAAAGATTACAATTCATTCTTCCTGTGGTAAACAGAAAATTATGTCTGGGTCATCATGAGCAAACACTGAAATTACAAGCATTTAGAAAAGTCAACTTTTTAAAAATAGAGAATTTACAAAAAGTATTCTTATATTATTTACATTTTTCCCAAATTATAGGCAAGATTTGTAAGCAAGGTTTTAAGATAAATTTTAAAATGGTATTTCTAGAGAAACATTTCATCCATGATTAATAGAACATCGAAAATAAAATAAACTGGTTGGAACACCATCCTTGAAACCACAAAAAGACTGTACCTTTAATTTGGCAAACTACTTTAACCTGTAATTAAACAAAGTGCTCCCAGACAGTAGTAAAATGTCCTTGGCTATTTGGAGGACTGTAATGACCTGATCAAATATATCAAAGTGATTGGAATGTGAAGAAACCTAGTTGCTTGAATGAGCATGCATTATGAAGAAGAAACAAAGGGACAACATTTGTAAATCAACTCTCTCAGGGTATCACGCTAATCGGAAATTGCTATTACGAGCTCCATCTCTCACCACGTGTGTTTATTTTGCAGTTACAATACTTATGGTAGTGTACTCCATTGATAATTACTTTGAATTATGAGCTATAACTTTTTCTAGCTAACCACTCAAATTTCTGAGATATTTTCTGCTTTCTGGAATATCTTCTCTGATTGAAGGATCCTGGATGCTGAGTGGCTGTGTACATCCACATCAGGTTTTGGTCCAGTGAATTTTAGGACTTGGCTGAATTCCATATCGAAGGTGCCAGGCACTCCTGAAACTAATATTTGGCCGAGACTAGCTTTTGGGCAAATATTCAAAACTATTTCAGAGAAAACATGTCTGGAAAAACAATTCAGAAGGCCAGAAACATTTTGAGAGATTTGAAAGAGTAGTGACAGTCAACATGAACACAAAGCTGGGTTAAAAAATCAACGTTGTACAATACCAAAACCGTTCAAGAGTATTCTGATTTTTCACGTTAGGACTTTCACTCACGTCAAAGTTCATTATACTTTTTAAAAGAAACTTAAAAGTGCTATAGTATATTGTTTCCTGACGTCACCAAAGATTATTTACTAAACTAGAAAACATTCCATCTGGCACTCTTTAGCCTCTGCTACTTTATCTCTGCATCCAAACATGCTTGCACCCCCTCTCTGACACTTGAGTCATTTTATATGGACTTACAAGGATTTTATTAGGAATTACAACTAGGTGTCCTAAGGGACCCTGACAAAAATGGGCATGTAGACTATAAATTACAGAGGCCCCAAGAGTATATGTCATATAGAAGGAGACACATTTTATGTACACTTAAAAAAACTGATCGAAAACAGGATACGCCAGTTTTATCAGTTGGTTTTTTAGGGGTTGTTTGTTTTATTTTGTCCTCTAAATAATACAAAAGGGCTCTTTTTCATTCTGAACTTAAACATCTCTGGTCTCTCCTGTCTCCAAGTTATTAATATTAAAGAGGAGAGAACATTGACTGGAAATCAAGAGAGGACTATTGAAAATAACTACTTTACAATGAGGCTGTTATTGTGATTCTTCAAAATACTCTCACTACTCTGGTTTGGTTCTCATTATAAACTTACTAAATAGTGAAGTTATTATTAGCTTAGTATTTACACCAATTAAAGGATGTGACCAAGGTTTACTAATTAATTCAGTTTCAAAAAGGAGCTTCGGACTTCCCCAAAATGGCCATAAGTTAAAGTTAGCTTAGTATTTAAATTGCTGTAGTTTATTTTTATTGTTTTGGATGAAATTCTGAGGCAACTTAAGATAGTTACTTAAGATTAATTTAGATATGTTCTTAAAAGCATACTTGATAAAGCAAAAATGTGTAGAGAATTATTCATCAAAGTGACACAAGGTCATGTTTGTACCCAATGGATAAATAATTGAAAATAATAGGGGAAAATATTGAAAATAAAACTTTCTATGATTGGAAATATTGAATTTAGGACACAAAACAAGTAGCAAAATTGTATGAAATGAGTCCAGTAAACCACTTTATCTGTGGATTTCTTTTGTTAGGAAACATCTTAAATGTAAGTGTTTCTTTGAGAAGGGGTGATCAGATGTAGTGTGTCATGGCAAAAACAAAACAGGCATTGAGATGCCTGGCTATTACAGCTGACTCATGATATAGATCCATTAATGACTCAGGGCATATCAACTCCCTGGCTTCCTTTTCTTGCTTAAAAATGAAGGGATTTGCCCATTTACAATCTCTCGTCAGCTCCATCTCTAAGATTCTGTGCATATTTGTAAGCCACATAGAAATATATTTACTCACATAATTAACCTGTGTAATATCTCTTCCTTATCCTACTAATAAGCCAAAGAAGAAAAGATACTTTAGAAAAAGAAATGATGTGGATGATACTTCCTTTCCAGTTTATAAGAGAGTAAGAAAATAAATATATAAGTGCATATGGAAATTAAATCAAGTATGTTCAAATTAGCAATTTTTCAGTTCTGCATATGCTAGAAGACATTGTTCTGATTTACATTTCATTCATTTAATGTCTGAAGAAATATGTATTGGGCTCCAACTATAAGACAGAGGAAATATAGGTGGCCCTTAGGTGTCTTATGTATACTAGATAAGTAATATGTAAGTAATGATTTGCAACAGACTAAAAGCAAAATGGTTATCTAAAGGAAAGGGAACTGACAATAGGAAGATAAATTCAGTGTAGAAGTGCAGGGTAGGGTTTTGCAGTAGGCTCCTCTTTAGAACTCAACTTTAAGTTCAAACTTGAAACAAGTGAGTTAGATAAAGAAGGCATAGGCCTCAAAACATCCCAGATAGAGGGAATAGGATAGGCAAAGACTTTCATAATTTCGTACCGCTAGCTCTTATGATCTAAGCTGTTAAATGCACAAGTGAAGTGAAGTTGCTCAGTCGTGTCCGACTCTTTGCGACTACATGGACTATAGCCCACCAGGCTCCTGCGTCAGTCCATGGGATTTTCCAGGCAAGAGTACTGGAGTGGGTTGCCATTTCCTTCTCCAGGGGGATCTTCCCGACCCAGGGATTGAACCCAGGTCTCCTGCATTGTAGGCAGACGCTTTTTACCATCTGAGCCACCAAGGAAGTCAATGCACATCTAACAAACAAATAATGAAAATCTAGAGCAATGATCAAATAAATAGCCATTGGGATTACATTTATAATTATATTGCGTCTAAACTGATTTGTGTGCTGGAACTGAGAAAGCCTTCTGTTAAAATGCTTTCAAAAGAGTACTTGAGCTTCACAGGTAGTTCTAAGATTTTAGCTTTAGTTTTCTAGTTTCAGCATCCAAACATGAGGAGTGTATGTGTAAATATTTAAATAGAATTACAAGTTTCTGGAAAGTCTCAAGATGTTTCTTGGGATGATAAACCAGCAGTTCTCAACCAGCACACTTCATCTGAATCACAGCATTTCTCAATTCCCCTGAGAAGTGTCCATAACTAGAACTGTTCTTGATGCACAAGAGAAAAGTCTATTTATTACACTGAGTGGATGCTTGAGGGCATTAGGGCTTAATTCTCTTGTGGAGTCCCCCATTGGTTATTGCATTTCACAATAAGGATGAACAAAGATTCAAATTAGTTTCTTAATACCAGTATTAGCCTGAAAAATTACTTACTCATAATATTCACCTGTACTAAGTACTCATGCTGATTCTGTAGAAATTTGTTTTCTCACAGTTGTAAATCAATATAAACAGAAAATTAGATGAGACAAATGCCAAATCTGTTTCATATATACATATATACAAGGTCTTCTTGTTTATTCGGAAAAGTTGAAATTGCTATGGCATAAACAGTTTCTGGTTTTTTCCACCCAGTTTTTGATTGCTGAATACATCCAGAGGTCAGGCAGATATACCAACAATAATGAAAACCAGAATACTGATTACTAATCCATAAAGACTGTGTCACCATTTAAAATAACATATGTATTTTTTCACTGATTTCCCACAAGGACACTGTAAACTAATACAGGTATTATTAGACAATTCATGTCACAGATGGAAACAATGAAATTTACAGAGATCAAATGTCTATAAAGTCATGCATATAAGTTTTAAAACCTGAATTTATTACATGTCTTATATAAAACTATGTTGACTTTTACTAATACACTGGATTTCAGTGATTAAATTTGAAAATTAAGTAGGATAGGACATAAGTTTACTTTTTAACTCATTTCTTTGGTCCCATGATTCATATAATAGATTCATACTGATTAACTTCTATTTAAATAATGAATAAAAATTTATTCTTAAAAAAAGATGAAATATATAATGTGCATAACTATGTAAGACAGGAAAAAAAATTCTGGTTCAATACGCCAGTTTCCTTTGACCTTCACACAACAGAATGACCTATTTACTTGCAGGAACACAAATTTTAACTTCTCAGGGAAAAGGGGCTCTATGACATCAACTGCATAAAGCATGTTGATTTCCTGTCGGGGAACAGAGGGGAAAAGGAAGCAACAGACACTGAACAATGAAAGAAGTTGGAAGACCAGAGGAAAGCACTGATCGAAGGAAGGGAGGAGGAGCAGATGGCTTAGGAGGGAGACATGTGGGAACTGGGGGGAAAGGAAGCAATTGGCAAGGAGAGGGCTGAATGCCAAATTTATGAAGGATCTGGAGGACCCTGGGGATCTGGATGGGATGTGAGTCAGCTGCTTTTTACCAAAATATCACACCAACAAGGGAAATCAAAGAAGCCTACAAAGACACACAGGAAGCAGAGAAGGACTGGAAAAAGAACTGATGACATATTGCATTCTAACAATTGTACCTCTTAGCATGGGGAATGGGAGGTGTTAAATCATCTTTTATGTATAACTGAATTTTTCTCCGAACTTCACTAATGATTTTCAAACCTTTAACTTGCTTATGAAAGAAATGATGCAGATACAACTCTTCTATTTAAACCACATTTTACTGATACCCTGTATTGGTGTGTTTTCTCATTCAAATATAAATCAATTACTTTCAACCATCTATAGGGTGACCAGCTGTCTCAGTTTTCTGATAACTAAAGGTTATTTTCCTGGGCCTGGGATTTTTGGTGCTAACACTAGGACAGTTCTCTGCAAACCAGGATGGTCAGTCATCTTATCTAAGTTAAAACCTTAAGAAAAGACCACTAAATGTCCTTGCTCATGCTAAAACATACAGACACTGAAATTTTCCCCACATTTTTCAAAGAAGAATGAATACGATCTTAATACAGGGATATGATAAGTAGATGAAATTGACAATAAAATGGTTTCTGGACTATGGCTTTGATAAGAATAAGTAACATAATGAAAGCATTTCTTTATAATTTATTTTTTTCAACTAAGTACCAAAAAGTCTGTAAGACATATAACATATTTGTAGCAGGCTGCTTTGAGGACAGGTAAGAAAAAAATTAAAATTAAAGCACAGCTTATCTCAAAAAATAAGACAAGTCATTTAAAATGCTATGTCACAAAGCCCCAAAGAAGATGGAAACAATATGTATTATTCATCTCTAAATTTTAACTTAAAAGTTAAGAGTTTCAAACATGAAAGTCTTTTAAACTCTTCTTTTAAATACTAAAATGACATAATTCTGGGTAAATGACAGTAAAAGGTTATTTGGAAGAAAATTATCTGGAATTTCAGAAATGAGTCCAGGATGTTTACCATCTACACTGTATTGTTACTATTTAGCTTTTACAACATTTTATTGTATTTATATTAAACTGCAAAGCTACTACATCAATATTTTTATTTAATTTCCCATTCATTTAATTTCTTATAATTGCTTTATTTTTCTGCAATAACTTTTGATGTGTGTACAGCTGATGAAATTATAATCTAGCTAATCCACAAATTGCACTATTAACTATATAGTCAGTTAAATCATTCTCTGACTCATTCCATTTTAATATAAATCCTTCTTT
Organism: Bison bison bison; assembly: GCF_000754665.1. NCBI lineage: Eukaryota > Metazoa > Chordata > Mammalia > Artiodactyla > Bovidae > Bison > Bison bison. The sequence goes on along the minus strand of NW_011494772.1, from coordinate 3,405,934 downwards.
CCTTAAATGCCAAATGGTGAAGAGTCATTTACCACCCTCTTTAGAAAATCTCCTAATATCTTTTGAGGAAAGACCTTTACTGTCCAGAATAAATGGTTTTAGTTTATTTGAACCTTTAGTTAAATTATAACTGGTTTAGTTGAACTTATTTGATTGAACTTGGCCATTTATAGGTCATCTTTTGTGAACGTACCAAATTTCAAATTTTATAGATCTTTGTTATATTACAGTTGTTATTACTGGACATAATATGGGCTAATTCTCAAATGTATCTAGTTTAGTTTCAAAACCACTATAACCTCCACTGTGTGAACTAATCTCTCCAGATCCTTACAAACTCAAAGACAATATTTCACAGTGGAGACTAAGAGTTGCTGTGATTCTGAGTTGAAATCTGCACTAATAGCAAATTCTCAGAGTCTTTATATATGTGGAAAAATCTATAGAACCTTTAGAAAATGCTGTCAGTAAACAAAAGGCAGGTGTCTCCACAGCCAGTTCAGAGTTAACCACTGCATTAGTGAAATTTTAGTATTTATGTGACAGGCTTGCTGTGAGGATAAAACGGTCAGTATATATGTATATGTATAGTGCTTAGAATGGGGCCTGGCACATAGTAAGTGTGGCATTAAGTGTTTAATGTCAATATCCCCTTCATCATCATCATTATCACTAGCATTAGCCTCCTCCTTGTCTCCATTAAGACACAATTGACGGGTATAAGTGTAACATAATGGAAAGAACATAGCTTATTCACTGAGTTTCAAAGGGGATTAAATGAGATAATATAAAATCTGTGCATGGCAGTGCTCAACATACAATAGCTACTGTTATTACTATAGTAGGGTAGTAAATTGTTGGTGTCCTTATAATAACCAATAATCAGGGACTTCCCTACAGCTCAGATGGTAAAGAATCTGCCTGCAATGCAGGAGACCTGGGTTCGATCCCTGAGTCAGGAAGATCCCCTGGACAAGGAAATGGCAACCCACTCCAGTATTCCTGCCTGCAGAATTCCTTGGACAGAAGAGCCTGGCAGGCTACAGTCCATGGGATGGCAAAGAGTCGGACACGACTGAGCAACTAACACACACACACACACACACACACACACACACAGACAAGTATTATTGCATCACTGATGCAGTGGACATGAACTTGGGCAAGCTTCGGGTGATAGTGAGGGACAGAGACGCTTGGTATGCTGCAGTCCATGGGCTGACAAAGAGTTGGACACGATTGTGGTATTTAACAATAACTATTGTGGGGCTTTCCTGGTGGCTCAGCAGTAAAGAATTCACCTGCAATTCAGGCAACTCAGGTTGAATTTGTGGGTCAGGAAGATCCCCTGGAGGAGGAAATAGCAGCTCACACCAGTATTCTTGCCTGAGAAATCCCATGGACAGAGGTGCCTGGCAGGCTACAGTCCATGGGGTCGCAAAAGAGTGGCACATGACTTAGCAACTAAACAACAGGTACTACTGAATACCTTAAATCATTTAACTTATGAATACATTTGTTTTTATGCTTATAAGTGAATTAAATAAATTTTATTTATATCTTCTGTGAGAGATGGGCTATTTCCTTCTGACATTATGCCTGCCATACCTGTAGCTACCATCAAGAGAATGTTTATTTGTACAGAAACAATAAAAAGATATGGGAAGCATGCCGCAGACATTGAACAATTGTGTGACTCTCCCAAAACTAGCATGATTTTAACATACTTATCTTTTTACTAAGGTAACAATATTAAAAGTACCCCAGGTCTACAAATTTAAAATAAATGGCACATTTTTAAATAAGCTTAATACCATTTCACAATATTTTGGCACTAGTAAGTTTCTATTCTCTTTTTACCAATGATGATTCACTCCGTTCAGAAGCTCAAAATCATGCTAACAACTTTTTCTTGGCCTTTTTGGGTCTACTTGTCAGCAACATAATTCCGTAATTGACAATCTTTACACACAGTTATGCCCTTTTGTAGTCTCGGAATTTATCTGCGGTATGTACTTTCAACTGTATTTATCTTTTTCTTTAATTCAAGGGCAATTTTAGTTTTTTTGCTTGAACACAGATTTTTTCCCTCAATATATGGTATTGTTTTCCCCAATCTTATTAATAACATTCTCAGTCTTCCACTCATACAAAATAATCTTGAGGGGCTTCCCTGCTGGATCAGTGATTAAGAATCCTCCTGCTAATGTAGGAGACATGAGTTTGATTCCTGATCCGAGAGGATCCCACATGCTGAGAAGCAACTAAGCCTGCACACCACAACTATTTAGCTTGTGCTCCACTCACTGCAACCACTGAAGTCTGTGCACCCTAGAGCCCACGCTTGGAAACAAGAGAAGCCACCGGAATGAGAGGTCTGCAAGCCACAACAATGAGTAGCCACCACTCACTGCAACTAGAGAAAAGCCCATGCAGCAATAAAGAACCAGCACAGCCAAAAAAAATGAATAATTTTAAAAAAATCTTGAATTTAACTATAATATTTCTAAAACATAGTGAAATAAAAGCAATATATCACTTTTTATAAAGTATATTTAAATGTTCCACAGCAAAAAAAAAAGTCTTAGGTACTCTAATTCATTTCTATGGGAAAAATTCATTTATTAATAATAATGGTTATGTCTAAGTTTCAGATATATGGAGTAAATCTATTTAATCCAGCCTTCCCTTCTATTTCTCATTCTCAATATAAATACTCAGGTTTGGGTGGGAGAATACAAGAAAGAAAGAACACTAGAGACAAAAACCATCTAATGCCTCTTTCAAATTATTCTAATAAATACATGCCAAAAAAGTTCTAAAAGATTCTCCTCTCAGGTAGGAAAATAAAATGCTTTTTATATATTCCTGGTTTATAATCATCATAGATCTAAAATCTGGCTTGGAATACTGGTCAGGGTAAAAAGAAATGACTTAGAACATCAAAAAATGCAGGTGCAGTTACAATTCAATTACATATTTTCCTTTTTTGTAGGGTGTGGCTTTGTTCCTACAGCTGGGAGCGTTGTACTTTAAATTTTCAACAAAGAAAGCCACCACATTAAAGAACTCTAGAAATTCCTATAACCAAAACTGTAGCAATAATCATGCAATCTTCATATGCCTTTCATAAAGATAATATGTGCTTTAATCTCCTGTTTGTCTGTACTCAACACATTTGGCAAAGTACTTGGACAATAGAAATGAAAACAATCATTCAAGAACAAAGCTGAGGAAAGAAGAACCACAAAAAATATCTAATAACCAACATCTCTTAAGAATTTACTTTGCATTTTTGAAAAAAAAAAAGAATTAGAATTAACATCAGGCATTATGTTTCTGTTTTAAGTTTTTGTTTTAATTACTCAATTTTAGTTTGCCTAAGGGAAGAAAATCCAACAAAAACAATTAAGATCTAAATAAGAGCAGTAATTTTGTATACAAACTGCTGATTTTTCATCATTTCCCTGCATGTATAAATGTGCTTTTTTACCTCCAGTGTTTTATCAGTTTAACAGTCATAATTTACACAAAACACACAGATGGTTTTAGAAACAGTAAAAGTTTCAAAATGTTACAACTTCCTGGCATATGGAACACTATCATGGATCATCATGTTGGCAGCATTTAAATTATTTTAAAATTATTTATACATTAACATCTTGGCATTGTTTCATAGTCATAGGTTATTTCAACATTAAAGTGTTTGATTCTTGATAGGAGATGCTTTTTATTCTGATTTTAAGCTAATGTGTGGAGGCATTGGTGCCCTTTATTTACAGGATAGCATCTTCTAGACAGTAAAATGTAAATGAAAATTCTATAATAAAGCACTCTGGCATAAACCACAACATTTCTTCTAGTTTAATATATAATTAATTTAATATATAAAAGGAAGTTCCAAGAATTTTTTAAAAAATAAAATTTACCATAGCAGTTTTACACCTTTTTTGCCACAAAAAATGCATAGATACATATATATGCATACACACAAAACAAAACCTTTAAGATTAACTTAGACTTTCAAAATGTGATGCTACAACACCTTTATGTTTTAACTGTTTTATTAGATACAATACAGAAAGAATTGGCTATACAATTTTAATGTGCCTGATTTCAACCTTTCCAATTTCCTTTGAACCAGTTCAGTGAGTTTTAATCCCACTATTAAATTGAAACTGCTATTGTTAAGATCATTAATGACCACCAAGTTGTCAATTCCAATGGTCAATCTCAATCCTTCCATTACCTGATCTACAGGCTGCAACAGACTCAGTCACTGCAACCTCCTTAAAGCACTACCTTCAGTTGACCACCCTTCTGGTTTTCTTCTTTTCTTACTGACTGACTGCTTGCTTTCAGTCTCCATTGCTCTTTCTGCCTCTTTTCCCTGAGAGCTAAACACTGGATCTCTTTTCCTTTCTATGTATAATCACTCCCTTGGTGATTTCAGTCTCCTCTTATTTAAGTAATATGTACATGCTGATGATGCCCATATTCATTAAGATAGGCTAATGAGTCTCTGCTAAGAAATTCTCTGTGATTTACTACAACAAAAACTTATTTCTCCTTCTTTCTACATGACCACAGGGGAAGACAGGAGTGTAGGTGGAAAGTTCTGCTACACCTAACTCAGGCACCCAGGCTCTTTGGGTGTCCTGGAACATGTGTCTTCCTTGATTCAGTTCCGCTCAGTTGCTCAGTCGTGTCCGACTCTTTGCGACCCCATGAACCGCAGCACGCCAGGGCTCTCTGTCCATCACCAACTCCCGTAGTCAACCCAGACCCATGTCCTTGGTTGCCACATGGTAAAGAGAAAGTGCTGGAGGCTCACTCTCTAGTATTTAACATCTTTAATTTTCACTCTTAGCTCCTGAAGCTGAACCAGCCAAATGGGTTTGCCCCATAGCAAGGAAACTGAGAAGCGGAACCTTTCTTCTGCCCAGAAGGAGGGGAGGACTGCCTGGTAATGAGTACTTGTTTTGTCTACCACAACTCAAATTTTTCTCCAACCTCAACCTCAACTCTGATGTTCTGACTCATGTTTCCAACTGCCCATCTGACGTTTATACTTGGATATCCAATAAGAATTTCAAAATCACAATGTCTAAAGTGGAGCTCCTGATACTTCCCATTTCAAATCTTCTCTTTCTACCATTAATGGCATCTTTGTCAATGGCATCTGGACCTTTTCAGTTACTCAGACCAATGGACTAAGATAACCTTTTCTTTTTCTCACAAGCCACATCCAATCTTTTAGCAAATTCTGTTGGCAATTGCTTCACAGCAGATCCAGAACATAACCTTTCCTCTTCAACTACCTCCTAAGAGAGATTACTGAAAAAGCTCCTACTGTTCTCAGCCATTACCATTCTTTACTGTGTACTCCAGAGAGTGGAGGACTCTTCTGAGAAATCTCTGATGCTTCACACCTTGTTCTGAGGGGAAGTGAAACTATTTACAAAGACTACAAGGTCCTAGATAGTCTGGTTAGATTTTTTTTTTTTCTTAATTTTTATTGGAGTACAGTTGCTTCACAATGTTATGTTAGTTTCTGCATACAGCACAGTGCAATAGTTACACACACACAGTCACTCTTTTTAAGACTCTTTTCCATATAGGCTATTGCAGAGCATAGAGTAGAGTTCCCAAGGCTATATAGTGGGTCCATATTAGTTATCTATTTTATATACAGTAGGTGTATATGTCAACCCCAATCTCCCAGTTTCTCCCTCCCTGCCTTCTCTTACTCATAACCCTAAGTTTTGTTTCTACATTTGTAACTCTATCTCTGTTTTGTAAATAAGTTCATTTGTACCTTTTTTTTTAGACCCCACATATAAATGATGTTATATGATATTTGTCCATCTCTGTCTGACTTAATTTCACTCAGTATGACAATCTCCAGGTCCCTTACCTGCCTCCTGAGAAACCTGGATGCAGGACAAGAAGCAATAGTTAGAACTAGACATGGAACAATGGACTGGCTCCAAATTGGGAAAGGAGCATGTCAAGGATGTATATTGTCACCCGGGTTATTTAACTTCTATGCAGAGTACATCATACAAAATGCCAGGCTGGATGAATCATAAGCTGGAATCAAGATTGCAGGGAGAAATATCAACAACCTCAGATATGAAGATGATACAACTTTAATGGCAGGAAGAAGTTCTTGTGGAAGGTGAAAAGACAAGAGTCAAAAAGCTGGCTTAAAACTCAACATTAAAAAACTAAGATCATGGCATCTGGTCCTATCACTTCATGGCAAATAGATGGGGAAAATGTGGAATAGTGTTAGATTTCATTTTCTTGGGCTCCAAAATCAATGTGGAATGGTGACTGCAACTGAAAAATTAAAAGATACTTGTTACGTGGAAGAATAGCTATGACAAAGCTAGACAGTATATTAAAAAGCAGAGATATTACTTTGTTGACAAAGGTTCATATAGTTAAAGGTATGGTTTTTCCAGTAGCCACATATGGATATGAGAGTTGGACCATAAAGAAGGCTGAGTGCCAAAGAATTGATGCTTTTAAACTATAATGCTGGAGAAGACTCTTGAGAACCCCTTGGACAGCAAGGAGATCAAATCAGTCAGTTCTGAAGGAAATCAATCCTGAATATTCATTGGAAGGACTGATGCTGAAGCTGAAGCTCCAATACTTTGGCCACCTGATGTGAAGATCTGACTCAATGAAAAAACCCTGATGCTGGGAAAAATTGAGGGCAAGAGGAGAAGTGGGGGACAGAAGATGAGACGGTTGGATGGCAGCACTGACTCAATGGACATGAGTTTGAACAAACATAGGGAGATAGTGATTGACAGAGAAGCCTGGCATCCTGCAGTTCATGGGTCTCAAAGAGTCGGACACAACTGAGCTACTGAATGACAACAGCAACCATTTTGCTATTTCGTTATTTTTTATGACTAGTTGCCATCCTTGATGCCATCTCCTACAAATCTTCCTTTGCTCATTCTGCTCCATCCACAATGACTATTCTGCATTTTGTTTTGAATGTTAGAGTTACATCCTGACTTAGGGTCTTTGAACTTAACTATTTTGTCTGAGCACTCTCTCTTTATCCCTCCTTTAGTTTTTTTCACATCTTCATATAAAACATTTCTTGTCCTCTATTAATATTTAAAATTGAAATTCTACCCCAATCCTAATTAATCTGTCTACCACATCATTATTTTTATAGGACTTATTATAGTCTAATACACTACATCGTATGCTATCTATTATGGTTTTACCTGTATAATTAATCACAGAATATAGCTTCAGAAGGGCATTGCCAGATTTCTGTTAATGCTGCATCTCCAATGCTGAGAAATTTAGCATTAATTTGTATTAAACACAAACAGGAGACAGCTGAGGAGGAGATAGATAATAATGATGTTAATGAGTTTGAATTATTAGGGAGGGAAATAGAAATTACAGGTAAGAGTCATCAAATGACTTAAAATATATTTTTAAAGGGAAAAATTATCTTAATTTTCCATAAGTCTAAAAGGAATCTGTTATCAATAACAAAAGGAGCATTTGGCCCTAAACTCTATTCCCCTGTGTTCTTGATTCTTTTTCCCCAAATCAGTGTTTCCGCATATGAGACATCAGAAGCCACTTTGCTATGTGGCTTTTCAGCATCTCATAAAAGTAGAGCTATGTCCTTCTCACACTAATTCCTAAAATTAAATCATTTGAGAAGCTCATGCTAATTCAGATCAGTGCAGGAAAAAAAAAAATGTTTGTTTTACTTTAAGGTCTCTAAATCCCTGTCCACCACAACTCTCTCTCTCTTTATTTTTTTTTTCCGCCACTTAATTTTCATACTGATATGCTGACTAGTGGTTTAGACACAGTACAAGCATTTATTAGGATTACGTGGTCCTATACGATTATTATAACTTTTTTCTTCAACATTAGCAAAGACCTTTGCTTTACACACACATTTTCCTGCGAAACTTTAAATCTTGGTCCATAAATTCACAAGGAGATCAAACCAGTCAATCCAAAATGAAATCAATCCTGAGCATTCATTAAATGGCTGATGATGAAGCTGAAGCTCCAATGCTTTGGCCACCTGATGCGAAGAGCTGACTCATTAGAAAAGACCCTGATGCTGGGAAAGATTGAAGGCAGAAGGAGAAGTGGACAACAGAGGACAGAGGATGAGATGGTTGGATGGTATCGCTGACTCAATGGACATGAGTTTGAACAAGCTCCCAGAGATGGTGAAGAACAGGGAAGCCTTGTGCTGCAGTCAATGGGGTCACAAAGAATTGGCCATGACTGAGCGACTGAACAACAGCAACATCAACAACAACAAAAAAAACAGTAAAGGAGAATATTGTGCAGTCATAGAATCAATGACAGTTCAGTTACTTAGGTACTTTGGTCAATTCCTTGTAAGACAGAAAAAGCAAAGAAGTCTCATAGAATTGCTGTTAACAAGAAAAAAAATGCATCATTACTTATTACAGATAGCTTACTTCTCTACTCACATCACAGTAGAAATTCAAAATCCAATAATCTGGTCACATTATTTTATTTTGCAATGAGGCCAATCCATCATAAGCATCATTCAGAAAAAGATTTTACCTTTCAGAAATGACATCAAACTCTATAGAACACAAAAGCAATTTAAAAAGGAGAAAGATAAAAATTCTGAAGTGACTTAAGCTTCTTTCTGGAAATTATACTGTATTTCTGAATTCTATTTATAATATTTTGCTATAACATCTAGAAATGAGATATGACCAGAGTTACTAAAATAATTATGTCATACATAAAAGTGTTAACTCTCAGACAGTGAAATCATAGTTTTCTTTTACTGAGTAGCAAACTAAACATGTATATTCCTTTTGTTTTTATGTCAATACAGGGAGAATGAAAACATTTCTTTTAAAGAAGCATTGAAAATGAGAGCTGTGGCAGTCCTGTGTTTAAAAGAATCCACGTTTTTCTCTTTTTCTTTGTTGGAGATCCATACAGTTAGATTTATAAATGTTCCCCACTGCTGAATTAAATACTCACAGTTATTCTTTCATCTTTATCATCCAATGGAGAGCCATCTTTCTTCCATGAAATGGTGGGCTCAGGATGGCCTCGTGGGGGCTGGCATTCCATCACTGCAGGCTCTCCCACGGCCACCATGACATCGGAAGGGTTTTGTCTGAAGTCATCCCGTAGTACTGTAGGAACAAGATTAAATCATTACACTCAATGGTGATATATACAGCTCTTATCTCTGAGCTTCACAAAGGAGATATTTATTATAGTAAACAACTACTAACAGCTATCTCAATACATCCTGGAAAATCTATATCTACTTACAGACGTATGCAGTTTAATAATGATATCTGGCCTTACACACACAATGGGGATAATTTGATATTCTTCATAGGCCAGTGGGCAAGTGTTTTCTGCTGCCTGGTGCCCTGACAGCATCTGGCTTATCTCTTCTTTGCATTTTTTCTCTGACTACTGCCCACATTTTCTCATCCATATACTAATGAATATAATTGAATCCTCCTTTTACTTACATGACACATTGGGGTGATGCTTTCTATTATTAAATGAATACATATACATGCAAGCAAAAATATTAAAGTAAAATATACTTCCAACATGGATTTGATTGAGGTATTTTAAAGATATTTCAAACTAGTGTATTAGAGTATCTAATCACTACAATTTAAATATGCCCATTATAAAAACTTTAGACATATTTGCAAAATTACTAAATTAAAAATACTGTGTATGTTTCCATTATCACTGAGTGAGGGGCAATGTTAAAAGGCAGCAATGATGACACCGGCATTGCTACCAACAATGTCATTTTGTATATTCTGTATTTGTCAGTTTTTGTGGATTTGGTAGAGGGTACATATTAATAATAGAAGAAAACAACAAAAGCGGAAAGACTACAGATCTCTTAAGGAAAATCTGAAACATCAAGGGAGCATTCCACCCAAAGGCACAATAAATGATAAAAATGGCAGAGACCTAGTAGATGCTGAAGGGGTCAAGAAAAGATGGCAAGAATACATGGAAGAAGTATACAAAAAAGATCTTAATGAACCAGATTACTATGGTGGTGTGGTTAGTCACCCAGAGCCAGACATTCTGGAGTGAGAAGTCAAGTGAGCCTTAAGAAGTACTGCTGTTAATAAAGCTACTGAATGTGATCAAATTCCAGCAGAGCTATTCAAATCCCGAAAGGATGATGCCATCAAGGTTTTGCATTCATTATGTCAGCAAATCTGGAAGAAACAGCAGTGGCCACAGGACTGGAAAAGGTCAATTCTCATCCCAGTTCCCAAGAAGGGTAGTACTGAAGAATGTGCTAACCATTGGACAATCACACTCATCTACCATGCTAGTAAGGTCATACTTAAAATCTTGCATGTTAGGCTTCAGCATTATGTGAACCAAGAACTTCCAGATGTCCAACCTGGGTGTAAAAAAGGAAAAGGAACTAGAGATCAAATTGCCAACATTCACTGGATTATAGAGAAAGCAAGAGAAATTCAGAAAAACATCTATCTCTGTTTTATTGACTACGCTAAAGCCTTTGACTGTGTGGATCATGACAAACTAGAGAGATGGGAATACCTGTCTCCTGAGAAACCTTGTATGCGGGGCAAGAAGCAACAGTTAGAACCCTGTATGGAACAATTGATTGGTTCAAGATGGAGAAAAGAGTACGGGGCTGTCTGTTGTCACCAAGTTTGTTTAACCTATATGCTGAGCCCATCATGAGAAATGCTGGGCTGGATGAGTTACAAGTTGGAATCAAGATAGGCAGGAGAAACAACAACCTCAGATATGCAGATTATACCACTCTAATGGCAGAAAGCAAAGAGGAACTAAAGAGTCTAAACAAGAGGAATTAAAGATGAGGGTGAAGGAAGAGAGTGAAAGAGCAGGCTTAAGACTAAATATTAAAAAACTAAGATCATGGCATCTGGCCTCATTGCTAATGCTAAGTCACTTCAGTCATGTCCAACTCTGTGCGACCCCATAGACAGCAGCGTACCAGGCTCCTCCGTCCCTGGGATTCTCCTGGCAAGAACACTGGAGCGGGTTGCCATTTCCTTCTCCAAGGCATGAAAGTAAAAAGTGAAAGTGAAGTTGCTCAGTAGTCTCCCACTCTTCGCGACCCCGTGGACTGCAGCCCACCAGGCTCCTCTGTCCTTGGGATTCTCCAGGCAAGAACAATGGAGTGGGTTGCCATTTCCTCCTCCAATGCATGAAAGTGCAAAGTCAAAATGAAGTCGCTCAGTCGTGTCCGACTCTTAGCGACCCCATGGACTGCAGCCTACCAGGCTCCTCCGTCCATGGGATTTTCCAGGCAAGAGTACTGGAGTGGGGTGCCATTGCCTTCTGGCCCCATTACTGCATGGCAAATAGAAGGGGAAAAGGTGGAAGTAGTGACAAATTTCCTCTTCTTGGGCTCCAAGATCACTGTGGACGGTGACTGCAGAAGACAATTGCTTCTTGGTAGGAAAGCGATGACAAACCTAGACTGTGTTGAAAAGCAGACACATTACTCTGCCGACAAAGGTCTGCATTGTCAAGGCTATGGTCTTCCCAGTGGTCATGAACGGTTGTGAGAGTTGGACTGTAAAGAAGCTAGAACACCAAAGAATCGATGCTTTCGAACTGTGGAGCTGGAGAAGACTCCTGAACGTCCTTTGGACAGCAAGGAGATCAAACCAATCAATCTTAAGGAAGATCAACCCTGAATACTCACTGGAAGGACTGATACTGAAGCTGAAGTTCCAGTATTTTGGTCATCTGATGTGAACAGATGACTCATTGGAAAAAGTCCCTGACACTGGGAAAGATTGAGGGCATAAGGAGAGAAGAGAGCATCAGAAGATGAGATGGCTGGAAGGCATCTCTGATGCAATGAACATGAACTTGGACAAACTCTAGGAGATGATGAGGGACAGGGAGGCCTGGCATGCTGCAGTCCACGGGGCCACAAAGTCGGACATGACTGGGTGACTAAACAACAACAGCAACATATTATTTTATTTAATTCTCAAACCTGCACAGAATGAGAGATATTATTAACATCATTTATATTACTAAAGATAGTTTTTAGAAGAGGAAACTGTTCATACTATAAGCTCAAATGGATATTAATATAATACTAACAAACTCTGAAACAGCATTATTCAGTTTGCAATTATTGGAATAAAATGTGGAAATTAAACATGTATTTGAAAGAGAGTTAATATAGTATAACTGTCCTCATTATCTTGCTAACATCAAGAAATCCTAATTTTTTGGCATTAGTCTGAAATCACAGCTCTGCTGCTTACAGGGTAGGAAATCTCAAACACATTACTTAACACTTCGTTTCCATATTTACAAAGCAGGCATGCAGATGCCCTCTTCAATGATAAGTCCAAAAATGTTAGCTACCTTTCTCCCATTTTTCCCCCAGTGTGTAATAAAGTGACTAATTTTAGTAGTTTAACCTGATACTCAAAATGTTCATTAGTATGTTAACTGCATAGATTTGAAGTGATAAATATTATTTATCCTTAAAAATGTATTGAATTAAATATTTGATACTACAATTCTGTACTAGAATGAATGTCTTTCCATTTCAATGGCATTTTAAAATATTTTCATGGATGAAGTACTACAATGAAAAAAAACCTATGATTTCAAAAGTCACCCTTAAATTTTGGTTTCAAGCCTCAAATAAGCTTAGAGGCTTACAAAATCCTAATACTTGACTCTTGCAGTTCTCTACTTTTCCTTCCTTGATGCCAGCTAACTGTGTGCATACAGCTGAGTAAGCCATAATATTCACTCAAACAAAACCATTATTTTCATCTATATATTAAGAAAACCTGGGCACAGTAGAACAATATTAACACTTGGAAAATAACACTTTAAGAAGGAGACCTGTGTCTCCACCTTTGGAAAGACGAGTAAAAGGAAAAAGGAAATATGATCACACCACACTGTTGTAAGTCTAACTTCAGTAGACACAATATTTATTAATTGTAATAAAATATCTATTGCATAGACACAAAGATAAACCATGTTGAACTGAAACTTGCAGCTACTGTTAGCACATTATAAATGAACAGAGTACAAAGACTTCCACCATTGATGAACTTATATTACTATTATGTGTAAAGATGTGCCACAAATAAAATGTAAGGTTTATTAAAAAAGCAAATGAATTGACCTTAACAAACAGTATGTGCTTTTGCTGGATCACATTATTAAATCGAAGATAACACTTCTGAAAATATTTAAAACTCTTGATACATGCAAAAGTAACATAATTTTCAAATAAAAATAAATAGTTTGTACAACTTTTCTGCTTGGTAAGCTAAAAACCAATTTAGTAACACTATATCTTATTTACAAATTGAGATCATATCTCAAATAAACCAATGAATAACAAAATGTCTTTCAAAAATATCAAAGATCTAAGTCAGATAAATCAAGTTTTTTTTTTCCATTTACTATGTTATTTGGGTTTTTATAGTATATAATGAAAAGCTAACAAAATATAATCCATTAAAGATCATTGCTTAGATAATGCTCATGTAATTATTTTTGCAGCTGTAAAACATAAAACTCCAGCATTGCCTATGGCTACAGCCAACACTACATAAAGTTATGAAATTAAGTTTTTTTCTCTCTTCTATAAAAGCAACTTTTCTTCTTACTTGCCATGAACATTTCCTTTTGTGGGGGAGAAAAGTACATGTCACATTATAAAATTATATGAACTTTTAGTTAAATTATCCAATTTTCTTAATTAATGTGTGTATTTAAGTGATTAAAATAAAAACTGAATTCAAATGATTGGCAATATCTTGGCAGAAAAACCAATCATATCCATGAGTAAAATCAAAACTAGATATTTTTTAAAAATCACCTTTTATTCTCTAACTTCTCTAGTGATTGAAGTATATATTTTCAAATGTTTTTTGACTTGAATAGTACGAAATTTTAAAATATGGAACTAACTTTTGAAAACAAGATTTAATATCAATTTAAATATTAAAAGAGAGCAAATAGCATATATAATAGATTCAAGTAGATATCACTTAAAAAACTGTTAAATCCCAGTTCCATCTAGTATTATATTTCTTCCATATTTATCTAATCGTTTTATGTTTACAGGTTGGTACATGCCATTTGGCTCAACTCCTTTTCATTTTCCTTCATTCAATTAAATTGGAAAACAAACAAACAAACAAACATATGCTTCACTGAATCTTTGACTCTCCGGAAACTTTTTGGTCTAAAAAGAATGATCATTTAAATTATTCTTTAAACCAAAATAAAACAAAACATATAATCATTTTGTTTTTGAAAAGCCATACATCACATATCAATAACCCTAGATATGCAGATGACACCACCCTTATGGCAGAAAGTGAAGAAGAACTAAAGAGCCTCTTGATGAAAGTGAAAGAGGAGAGTGAAAAAGCTGGCTTAAAACTCAACATTCAGAAAACTAAGATCATGGCATCTGGTCCCATCACTTCATGGGAAATAGATGGGGAAACAGTGGAAACAGTGTCAGACTTTATTTTGGGGGGCTCCAAAATCACTGCAGATGGCGACTGCAGCCATGAAATTAAAAGACACTCCTTGGAAGGAATGTTATAACCAATCTAGACAGCACATTAAAAAGCAGAGACATTACTTTGCCAACAAAGGTCCATCTAGTCAAGGCTATGGTTTTTCCAGTAGTCATGTATGGATGTGAGAGTTGGACTATAAAGAAAGCTGAGTGCCAAAGAATTGATGCTTTTGAACTGTGGTATTTGAAGAAGACTCCTGAGAGTCCCATGGACTGCAAGGAGATCCAACCAGTCCATCCTAAAGGAGATCAGCCCTGGGTGTTCATTGGAAGGACTGATGTTGAGGCTGAAACTCTAATACTTTGGCTACCTGATGCAAAGAGCTGACTCACTGGAAAAGACCCTGATGCTGGGAAAAGATTGAAGGCAAGAGGAGAAGGGAACGACAGAGGATGAGATGGTTGGATGGCATCATCGACTCGATGGACATGGGTTTGGGTGGACTCCGGGAGTTGGTGATGGGTAGGGAGGCCAGGCATGCTGTGGTTCATGGGGTTGCAAAGAGTCGGACACGACTGAGTGACTGAACTGAACTGAACTGAACTGCACATCAATTGTAATGCAGTTCTCAGATTAACTGAATATGTTTTCAGAAAAGGATTCTAAAATTCAGTGGTGATTTGGCAACCTATTTGGCTAATACTGAAAAGACATGTGGCAAAGTGAAAAAATAAAGTCAAATAGAAACTTTAAATATCATGGAGATTTTAATGTTTGCAACACACACATTGTGGGAAATCTTAGAACTGAATGAAGCATAAAATAACAGAAAGGGCAGTGGTCTTTGATAACATGTAATTCATATCGCAATTAGAGGCAACTGAGTCCCAACTTTGTCACTAGCCTGTGTTATTTGTCAGGAAGAGACCAAAACAGAACATTTGCATCCTGATTTTCAAGGCAGTTCTCTTTTTAAAATGTTTTACTTGTCACCATTTTACTGTAAAATGAAATTTTCCTGTCTAATCTATTTGCAGCAAATCCACTTCATTATTACAGAAGGTTTGATTTACCAGTGATTGTATATCAGTGCACTGCAGTCTCATGACTACCCGATTTTGTTGAGGTTCAAATGCTCCTAAAATTAATTTTGTTTCCTAATCATGTGGTGAACAGCTGTGAACTGTAATACTCTGGTTACATGAATCTCAGAATCTTGGTGTAGTTAGGGGACTAAGAGATGTGGAATCCAAACTTCTTCTTTTAGAAATTAATCATCTAAGCCTCCTTAGGAGGAGGGAAGCTCATCACATAAATAATAATGATAATGTTAGCAGTATAATAATAATGTTAGCAATGAGTGACATTTATTGGACACTTACTATATAAGGAACCATGCCAGGTATCCACTTATTTAATCCTCATACCAAAGCTATCAAAAAGTGACCTTATTAGTTTTGTTTTACGAATAAGGAATTTGTAAAGAGAGGAGCAGAGTCTATCAAGGACACTTTTCGATCAACTTGATTATATCTAGTCTTAATAGCATGTGCACAATTCCAAATACATAGCTATAATGAATACTTCAGCCTTTTCCCTTTAGAACCGAAGTTGCATGAGAAATATCCTGCTTGACACTTAAACAAACGGCTACCTCTGAACATACTCTGCATTTTTGTATTTTTTCAGACTTCTCCACGTTTGGAAGAGGCCACTGCATATTTTCAGTAGCACACTGAGAATTAGAAATCATTCAGAAGACATGTGTCGCACTTTTACTACATATGTTATGCTTTTATTCTTCTATTTCAACAACAAAATGATTGCAAAAGCTGCACAATAATATGCATTTTAATTAAATATGGACATTTTAATTAGAAGTGAGTGTCTTGGGAAAAGCAGAGGAAGATAATATGCAGTCCTGGGAATTTGTCTTTATATTTAAAAAGACTACTTTGTCAGTGAAATGAAGCCTCACAGCAAATAGGAGTAAGCTGTTGACAGGGGAAAGAGAAAAAAAAAAAAAAGAATGAAACCCTTAAAAATAGGGCATAGTTGAAGAGAAAATAAATGAGGAAGTATATTCCCAAAGAGGACAACTTCAAGGATGCTCAGAGACAGCCTGCCTGGGTTACAATGTACCACTTCAATTGCTTTCAAAATCACTAATTGCTTATCTTGTCTTTAACTGGCAGAGATTATATTATAGATTATAGATACTTTTTATAGTATATTATAGATGCTTTTATTTATCTATCTAAATGCCTAGTTGACACAAGTAAATGGTACTTAATTTTTAAATAACTATCATTCCCTTTTTAACACATTTGTACTGAGCACATACTTTGTGCTTGGCATCTGTGCTAAGCTTTTATGAAGATTGGCATAGGTTTTGTATTTTTCTTGCAGTGCAGTTTACATAAATGGTGAAGTAGGTCAAGAAACAATATTAATCTTAACCTTGTCAGGAAATGGTAATACAATAAGATTTACTGCAGGTTACTTTGTACTCAGATATATCCTTTAGGATCCACCTATGGAAGTGTATCGACAATGCTTTTATAACTATTTGCATTCTTATTTTTTAAGCTCACAACATTACCCAGAAGAGCAAAGTGTTATCTGGGGTACAAAAGTTTTCAAAACTCCTTAACATTTCTCAAAATAAAATCATAATTCCAAACTTATAAAAGCATTTCAAGAAAAGCATGACTGTACAGAAAGATATATTAACCAATTGAAAAAACTAAAATGATAACATATAGAATAATCTTTCATGAAGTATTATCTTTATAGCATCATATTCTAAAGCTAAGGCATTTTATTTTTAAAATCATGCATGTACACATCAATTCTGTATAAAGTTATGATTTAGTCATGATTGTTTCCTAAAGGGTGCACATTTACTTTTTAAATCTGAATATATATCTATGAATGCTCTTCAATAATTACATCATCTCCCACTTGTGATTTTTATAGCATCCAACTTTATTTTGAAACCTTAAATTATGCTTTGCTTAAGATCCTGGAAGAAAATATGCTGTTTAAAGCACTTATTTTCCCAACTACTGAAGCTTTTATAGCAGTACTTAAATAAAAAAAGTGTACATTCTGAAAAAGTAACATAATAAGGATAGAGGTCAAGTATCACTCAGTCTTAACTAGCAATGAATACAGAGCCCTGCAAATAGAGAAGTTAGTACCAAAATGAAAGTAATTAATAGTAATGTATTATGTTTTGCTTGGTTCTTTAAAAAGAATTACTGGAGTATACTTCTTTTACAATATTGTGTTAATTTCTACTCTACAGCAAAGTGAATCACCTATACGTATGTATGTGTGTGTATATATGTATATATATACATATCCCCTCTTTTTTGGACTTCCTTCCCATTTAGGTCACCACAGAACACTGAGTAGGGTTCCCTGAGCTATACAGCAGGTTCTCATTAGTTATCTATTTTATACACAGTATCAATAGTGTTTATATGTCCAAACCAATGGTTTTTGTTTTAAACAACATGCAATGAAGCAACAGGCTTAAACACAGCTGTATGCCTCTGTGCTCTGCTGGGTAGCAGCAATGGGGACAAGCCATTCTTGCTCTTTTAAAAATCACAGCTAGAATTCCGGGTTGGGTCCAAGCTTACACTACATTCCCATTCTGCAGAAACATGGGCAGCAAAATGATGACACTTCCTAGGAAAAGTCCTCATGGCTCGTTGCAGTCATTGCTTTCTGGTTTCATTATTCTACTTCGGGACTCATGTGTGCTTCAAGAGGCACCCTAGAGTTTATTACACTGGCACCAAGTCATCAGGACAGAGAGGAGGGAAGTTTGGCATACTCAACTTACATTACATACTCGACTTACCTTAAACCCATGATGCATTCCAGGGAAAGGTGTATGTACCTCAATAAGTATCAACATTTAAACAGTTAATATTCAACAGACTTGCTATCTGGGAGATTATTAAAAAATGAACTGCCAGAGTTAGGTTGCTAAAATCGTATGTTCTCATTTAAAGATGTCAGTAGCTTACTAGATGTTTGAATTTTACACACTTTCAACTATAATCTAAATGGATTTATTAATGAAAAGTGCAGCATTTGTAAAACACCATTTGTAGATAGCACTTATTTGGGAGTCAAAAAAACAGAAGTCAGGAATTTCAGAGTAACCACATGTATCCCGCTACTAGCCCACAAATTTAATTCACAATGGCTCAGTTATTTCTATACAAAACAGAGAATTTTACACCCTATCTTGTTAGGGTTATTACAAAGACTAATTATTTAGTGTTTATACAGGACTTGCCATTTATATGGTGCATTACATCTGCAAAGAAGTATTACTATTACTCACTATGTAAGGAATTGCCAAATTTCTCAGCTGCCAGTACAAATGGAAAGGAGGACAAAGAATGCCATTGAGGAGGGTTTCTAAGTGCCAGAGCAAAAGTCACATTCAGGAGTAGCCTGGCAGGGTTAAAAAAACACAGACAGAATGAGGCTATCTGAGGTATGGGACCCTGATTGGGGCAAGAGAGACATGTGTTCTTTCTTTCATAACATCCAACTTTCTGTTTAGCATCCTGCACGGAGAGAGTCCTTGATCAAAGGAATATACTTATCTATTTATTGTCTGGCTTTTTGTATTTAACTGTCAACTCCATGAGAACAAGAAGTTTGTTTTTATCAATCTACGTATCCAGTGCCTAAAACAATGCCTAAGACGTAGCAGCATTCAGAACATAAATGTTTACAATACAACTTCTGAAGCTAAGTATTCTGAAGCTAAGTATCTGAAATAGCGCTAACATTAGGAGGAGTCCTACGTTCATAGTGACCAAGGTATGGGGAGGAGACAGACACTAGTCAGCTAAACACACACATAGATATACAACTATAAACGTGATACATGCCATGAAGGAAAAGAATAGTACTGCTGTGTGAGAAACTAATGAGGGACATAATTTAAATAACAGTTAAACTGAAAAAACAGTTTAAAGCCTGTTCAATAAACATTTAAAGCCTGAAAACTGAGTAGAACTTATCCTAGAGAAGTGAATTGCAGGCAGGGGAAATAATCTAGGTTGAAGAAAGAATCTTTAAAACATTCACACTCTGCCTAGGGGGACAGGTTAGCAGTGGCGCACCACGACACTGGTAGGGGAAGGGGTACTGGATTTGCTGCCCACAGCATTCCCAATAAAGGCTCAGCTTTTATTTCCATTCCCATGGAAAGCCACTTCAGTGGTTTTTAAGCAGAGCTGGAATTATCACACTTAAATATTCACTTTAGTGGCTCTGACAATGAAATGAGGGAAATAAGAACTGAAGTGGAGAGACCAATTGTAGTAATTAAGGGAAAAAATGAGGACGGTTTTATACAACTATAATGACACAGCATGAGTGCAAAAGGAAAAGGAGAGGTATGTGCTGGAAGTAAAACACAAAAGAGCTTCTTGCGTGACTGACGTTGGAAGAAAGATGCCAAAAATGATACCCAGGTTTCTGTTTTGAGAAACTGAACATGGCATTTTAAAGTATATATGACATAAAACCATATACCATTTAAGGTATACATTACATTGTATGTGTGTACTTAGATGCTCAGTCGTGTCTGACTCTTTGTGACCCCAGGGACTGCAATCTGCCAAGCTCCTCTGTCCATGGAATTCTCTAGGTAAGGATACTGGAGTGGGTTTCCATTTCCTACCCCAGGGCATCTTCCCAACCCAGGGATTGAACCTGTGTTTCCTGCATGGGCAGGTGGGTTCTTTTCCACTGTGCACCTAGGAAATCCATAGATATATATACACACACACACACACACACACCATGTGCATATATATGTAATATATATATATGTACTATATATCTTAAAAAATATATATAAAACTAGATAATTTCAGAGACTAATAAAAATACTTCTCCACAGATTAAAAAACACTATGGTTTCAAATTCTGCCCCTTAGTATTTAAGGCAGGACTCATTTTTTACCTGTTTAAACCTTTATGCCACCATATTCCAAATCTCAATTGGTAACTCCTATCTATCAATTAATCTATATTATAATTATTAGGATGACAAATTTTAATTTAGTTTGATGCATATAATTTTAAACTGAAAATATGAGAAAAACTATTCTACTTTGATTTCATACATGTATATACATATATGTGACCATATGTGAGTGAGCTATATGATATATATATGAACATTAACTATTGTTTTGACCTCCATACTTTGCAGCAAATTAGTAAAAACTCACTTAGTCATTTTGTTCAGAAAATAAAACAACTCAAAACATTAGGGCATTTCTCAGGGCTGCCATCAAGTAAGCTTAATTTTTTTTTTTTTGCTGTTCTAAAAACACTTTAGTATTTTATTTGAAAAACTTAGGTAAAAAGATAAATATATTTTTATTTCCCCTAGAAAACAAAGGAATTCACTAATGATAAGCAATCTTTTCTCACAATAGATATAAATTATATAAAATTTAAGCTCTTGCCTTACATCATACTTTATTTTCTTTAATATATCACATTTATTGAAGGAAAAAGATTAAAATACATATCAAACACCAAAAGAGATGATATGTAACCAATTATTCTTGATCCAAAAAAATCATATTAATACAATTGTAAATTTCAGATAGAACAACCCCATTCTGATAATACTAATTTGTTATATATTCTGTAT
>NW_011494772.1:3364107-3384546 GCF_000754665.1 Bison bison bison | reverse complement strand
TATATATACACATATGTATATACATATACATTATATATATATATTCTGTATAAATTAAGTAAGCTTAATTTACTATTTAAATATAGGATAATCAACAATATAATAAATATTACATAATTAGAATAATCAGAATATTCCCATTTGTCAGAAGTTTACAAAATCTTTAAAGCAGGGTAAAATACCCTGGAAAAATTCTGAATCATGAAATTATTAAGGGTAGGTGATTCACTCATTTAGTCATTCATTCAATAAAAATATTAGGCATTGCACTGAGAGGTGGTGGCTAATAAGATAAATAAGACGTGGTTGATCTCTGCTTTCAAGGCACTTATTTGGGCTTTTTCTCTTCTTGTTTTTTGGTCACAGAGTGCCTTGTCCAATCAAAACTTTACAGAAAAGTTTCATGTGCAAAACAGATAAAGGGGATACTGTTTCATTCCTCCAGCTGGAGCTGCCCTGCCAAGAAATTCAGTTCTAGTGGTAAACTGACATATGAGAGGGTAAGTACATTTCCCCTGCTCCTATAGCTATATTGTCTGTAGCTAGTTAAGTGATAACCCTGGATTCCTGTTTTTAGACCTGGATTCTGTGGGATACAAGAGCCTGCACATGCAGTAGACCCAGTTTCAGTCCCTGGGTTGGGAAGATCCCCTGGAAAAGGAAATGGCATCTCACTCCAGTATTCTCTCCAGGCTGGGAAATCCTATGGACAGAGGAGCCTGGCCAGCTACAGTCCATGAAGTTGCAATGGAGTCAGATAAAACTTAGTGACTAAACAATAACTATTAGCCTTCTAGGAGATGGATACTCAGATCTGAGTTTGTTTCCTCAGCAGTTTATAAAAGAACTCCACATTTGTGCCATTTCAAACACTGTCATTTAGAACTGGAATGTGGAGGAGTTTTCATTCCTTGCACTTAAGATAATGCCTAAAATAGGCCTATGAGCTTTTAAAGCCGTAAGTTTATAAACTGTAAGTACAACCTCCCCCACTTCCACAGTTACCCTCAATTGCAAACAAGGACCCAAAGTCAGTCACTAACAGGACTCAAGGCTGTACAAATGAAAGACTGGACATAGTAGGACTAGATCTTGAAACAATTATTTTCATAGCTTGTTTTCATAAAATCATTTTAAGTGCCTGAGAAAGACCAGAATGTTTTCTAATTGAAATATTTGCTGGGGAAAAAAGAAAAAAGGTGGTTGTAAAAAAAAATCCAGGTGTTTCTTTACCCTCTCAAACTCAAGATGCCAGCAGGTAAACAGGAGAAGAGCTAAGTTTTCAGATTTTATGGGGAATCTAATGGTAACAGTCTCAAGGGAGCAAAATCCTCACAGTTTAAAATGATCTCATTAAAACCTCTCCAGTAATCAGAAAGAGCCAGAGTAAACAGCTATTGGATTTAAAAACAAAAACAAAATGAAAAATAAAAAAAAAAAGCAACCAAACTATTCTCACTAATGTATCTTAGAGCAGCATAATTAAATTGCCTATTATAACATCCTACCCCCCAACTCCAAATGAAGGGAATATTTAAGTGACAGGAAAAAACTAAGTCTAAATAGCACATACAGAGATGTATCAACTAAACAAAAGAAGTCTTTAATTGGTGACAATCTGCCCTAAATCACTGTTACCATTTCCCAACATAATCGGTTTCAGATCTGTTAATTCCTCATATCTTCCCCTATCTCAGGCTGTCTGGGGCTTCAGAATAATAATGCCAAGTACCTAACAGAGCTTTCAATCTCCAAGGAATATAACAAACACGCAATTGTGTAGCTGTGTGAGTTGCCTTTTCCTAACAAACTACACAGCCCCTGGGAGAATTCACTCAGCCTTCAGCTCTTTGGCAAAGTTTAAGACCTCTTTTCACATGATAGTTAGAGTCATGCTAACAAGCCCTGCCTTAAGGTACCAGAGATTAAATTACTAGAAAAGCAAATCATTTTATAATTCTTATTAACCATTGTTATCTTTATCCATAACTTTCAGCGTTTTACAGAATATAAAATGTACGCCTCCTCAAGAAGTATCAGATGCCAAAGAAACAACTATTGAACATGATAAAACAATGCAATAAAAATAAAAGTCACTCTATAAAAAAATCTTCCAGTAGTCATATATGGATATGAGAGTTGGACTATAAAGAAAGCTGAGTGCTGAAGAATTGAGCTTTTGAATTGTGGTGTTGGAGAAGACTCTTGAGAGTCCCTTGGACTGCAAGAAGATCCAACCAGTCCATTCTAAAGGAAATCAGTCCTGAATATTCATTAGAAGGACTGATGTTGAAGCTGAAACTCCAATACTTTGGCCACCTGATGCGAAGACCTGACTTATTTGAAAAGACCCTGATGTTGGGAAAGATTGAAGGCAGGAAGAGAAGGGGACGACAGAGGATGAGATGGTTGGATGGCATCACCGACTTAATGGACATGAGTTTGGGTAAATTCCTGGAGTTGGTGATAAACAGGGAAGCCTGGCATGCTGCAGTCCATGGGTTTGCGAAGAGTCAGACAAGACTGGGCGACTGAACTGAACTGAAAAAAATCTTGAATCGTGAATTACTGCTATTGTGTTTATGTTTCTCTTTACATCAGACAAAGGAAATGAAAACTGTTTACAGTGGAGGTTCATCCCCTCTTATAGACAGCACATTTCCACAGCTCTTCATCTGAATCTCAGTGAAAATCTTTGGTGAGTTTTTGTAAAACACAAGCAATCCATAGTGCAGGAGGCCAGTTTAAATCCTGGGGAGCTATAACCAGCCAGTGAGGCAATGACAAGAAACTCTGGCCAAAGTTGCGTCTCAAGTCAGTTCACAGCAGTTAAAAGAAAGTTTTAGATGCTCAGTTGTGTTTGACTCTTTGTGACTCCATGGTGTAGCCCACCAGGCTCCTCTGTCCATGGGATTCTCCAGGCAAAAATACTGGAGTGGGTTGCCATTGCCTTTCCCAGGGGGATCTTCCCAACCCAGGGATGCAACCCAGGTCTCCCGCACTGCAGGCAGATTCTTTACCATTTGAGCTACCCTGGAAGCCCACAGCAGTTAAAAGCTGCTGTGTAATTCTTTATTTTAAAGTCCTAACTCTATGATTTCAGTTGTATGAAGGCACATTTTATGTGTTGTTCTACTCTACCTAACAAGGCCCAATTTCTCGGTCCTCACAAATCCATTTACTGGGGTCCCTTCCAATAATTTGGAAGACCATGTATTCTTACGATATCTCAAAACTGATACTTGAAAGTTTAAATGATGGTAAAAATTTAAATTTCTGGTACGTTGTGAACAGTAAATACAAAATAAAAATTCTGTGTCTCTTTTAAGTGCATTTAACGAACCATACGGGGGCTTCCCTGGTGGTTCAGCAGTTAAGAATCCACCTGAAAAGCAGGAGACGTGAGTTTGATCCCTAGGTTGGGAAGATTCCCTGGAGTAGGGCATGGCAACCCATTCCAGTATGCTTGTCTGGAAAATCCCATGGATAGAGGAAGCTGGTGGGCTATAGTCCTTGGGGTTGTAAAAGAGTTGGACACAACTCAGCTCCTTACCACACATGCACACGTGACAAACCATAAAGACCACCCTGAAATAATATGCACCATGACCTATTTAAGTAGATATATAAATAAGCTCTTTTTTAAGCTGCAAATTTGATATTAATATTATTCATTTTGACTCATTTAACTTGTATTTCCATTCCAATTCACACCCAACTTTCTCCTCATGCCATATGCTTGAGGATAAAGCTTAAAAGATTTGCTGTTGGCTATTGATCAGCCAATCAGTTCTCTGCTTTGAAATTAGGAACCCTGGAACTGGTCTTGTGTTCACCACCCTGGAGGTTTTTACAGCTCTGTAGGTGCCCCATAGACAGATTCAGGATGTTCAGATATGTATTGTGTTGGCTGAAAACTTCACTCAGAATTTCCTGTCATAGCATATGTGGAAAAATCTGAACAAACTTATTGGCCAACCCAGTATTTCTCTTACAGAAGTGAAAGAAGGGCAAATACGGAAACCAAGTTGGGGAGAGAGGGGAATCCACAAGCGAGGCTTCAGGTACCTCAGTTTTAGAAATGACATAAAAGGAGAATGAGAATCTGGAAAATGGAAAGCAACC
This sequence comes from Bison bison bison, assembly GCF_000754665.1. Taxonomy (NCBI): domain Eukaryota; kingdom Metazoa; phylum Chordata; class Mammalia; order Artiodactyla; family Bovidae; genus Bison; species Bison bison. The sequence continues at coordinate 3,380,421 of NW_011494772.1, read as the reverse complement.
ATAACCATACACCTTTAAAATGCATAGGTATTCTGATTTGAAGACCACTTGCTCCAAGATGGCTAAGCCCACACACCTACAAGTCTAGTTGCCAGCCTTAGAGAACTCATTTCTATCACAATAGGAGCCACTACTGAAAGGCCCAGAAGGAACAGAACCTCATGAATACACATGAATCATCTTCCTTGGACAAAATTTGCTTAAATGTTATTAATTTAAGCTGATGCTAAAATGGCTTATATGCTTAATTGTAACATTTGAAGATAAAACAATCCAAACCAAATGTCATTATTATATTCATGAGTTGAATACATTATCTATGATCTAATAGATCAAAGTACAATTTTAAATGATCAGTAGTCAAAATGGGAACTAAATAAGTAAAAACCCAGTGTAATGGTAAAGAGAGACAAATGTTTTCTCTGGAGATTACAAGACTTCTGCTTATAGTGAGGAACAAATGGGTCTAGGGACCAGGGTAGCTGACCCATTCTTTAAAATAACCTACAACTAACTTAAATAACTATAAAACTATTAGCAACTTCAAGGAGCTCAATAATTACAAAGGAAACTCTCAGTTTCTCTGCAATGCTGGCAAGCTTTGGATTAGTTTTATTCTTTAACAGACCCCAGGTGGAACAGCAATATTTCTTGTAAATTAAATGTATATAAGGTTTTGTTTTTCTACAAGGAGCAGCCGTAACTTCTGCTTTTCTGACTATTTTAAAATCATTTTATTTTCTATGTGCTGAAAGTTGTAACTATTTTTTTTAACCAAGTAGTTTACAACTAGTCAATAAAATCTCTGACATTCGTAAAACTCTTGTTTCTATTTTAATTATGTTGATAAACCTGTTTTCTAAATATGTGGTGCTGCTGCTGCTGCTGCTAAGTCACATCAGTCGTGTCCAACTCTGTGCGACCCCACAGACGGCAGCCCACCAGGCTCCTCTGTCCCTGGGATTCTCCAGGCAAGAACACTGGAGTGGGTTGCCATTTCCTTCTCCAATGCATGAAAGTGAAAAGTGAAAGTGAAGTCGCTCAGTCAAGTCCGACTCTTTGCGACCCCATGGACTGTGGCCTACCAGGCTTCTCCGTCCATGGGGTTTTCCAGGCAACAATACTGGAGTGGGTTGCCATTTCCTTCTCCTAGGTTCCTTGAAATATAGGTAGTACAAGTTCTCTCTCAATCAACACTTCTTTAAATAAAAGTTACAATAAAAACTAAAAAAAGAATGACAACTTTAGCTATCAATTTTAATCACGTATCCTTTATCAATTACTAAAAGATATATAAATATGGACTATTAATAGTGTATAATCTTCTAAATTGAAATTAAAGATAATTCATTTTGACAAAAGAAGGCAAAATCGGTGACATTATAATTTTAAATATTCATAAAAGCTTGATGCCTAAAATCAATATTATAAATTTTTATAGGTAAAAATAAATATTTTTTCGCATTGCAAAATTCAGGATTTTTAAAGTAAACGTGATGCTAAGTTAATTTGGTGTTTCTATACCTAAGTATATGTGTTCAGTCTCAAAGAGTTCAACATCATTAAAAATCTATGCAGCTTACATTCTTATTTAATTTCAAAATAACAATATTTTCTTTATTAATAACAATGCAAGATTATATTTTCTTCATAAATTATAAAATAAGTTTTTCTAATTCTAAATATGCTTTCTTGACTCTTTAACAGGTATCTTAGGCCAGTATACAAAGAGTCCATTTTAAATCCATGGTTATTTTTAATTGACAATGACATGATTTAATAGAGATGAAGTTATGAACTTGCAGACATCATAGAGGAATCATGAGGTCTTAATGAGCAAAAAGTTGACTCTCGTAAAGGATTATTTAGTAGTTAAAAAAAAATGGCAAAACATCAAATACTCCTTTGACCTAAATACTAAAAGGAAAGCAAATAATAAAATTTGAAACACATTTTTGTTCCTACTCTCAATCATATTTCTACTTGCTATTTTATTTGCTTTTGTCTGTTAAACCATTTTCAAATTCACTATTTAAAAAGTGAAGTTTACATGAACAAATAATAATCTGGGACATACATCAGCTAATGTTCAATGTCACTAAACAAATGATGTGGCAGCTTTTCTTATCACACATTTCTTTAACTAATTTTTTCTTTTGTGTTCTCAAGGGAAGGACTAGAGAGAAAAGTGTTTACTTGAATTATGCATGCCAATTTCTTCTTTAATTTCTATAAAATAAAATGTCATGTCCAACATTTCATATATGGAAAAATCAACTAGGTTTTAACTTTTCTGATTGAAAGTATAGAGTTTTTAGAATTACTAACTTTATTGTCTTTACTAACCAAAGTATTATCTTTAAACATTTAAATAATAAAAATAACACTATTCTTATTTGCTTAGAAATAAAAGAATCAAAGAAAGGCATTTCAAAACATCATAACCAGTAAAGAAAGAAATACAACCAGTAATTATATGATGTTCCAGGATTTGAGGTAATCCTTACATGTTGAAAAAGGTAATTAAATGTAGAAGAAGAAGATGAAATAAGCACCATGTATTATGATAAGTGACACAAGAAACATGATTTTCCTCCCAAACATGTAAATAATTGACAGCTTCTACAACCATTATTAATTGATCTAACACTTGAAAGAAATATATTACCACGTTTCTAACAAGGCTAAGAGCTGTCTGAAAGTCAAGATTGGCAATTAAAATAGCCTATCTGTATTGTCAATTGTCAAAGTTGCTCAGTCATGTCCGACTCTTTACAACCCTATGGACTATACAGTCCGTGGAATTCTCTAGGCCAGTACTGGAGTGGGTAGCCTTTCCCTTTTCCAGGGGAATCTTCCCAACCCAGGGATCGAACCCAGGTCTCTTGCATTGCAGGCAGATTCTTAACCACCTGAGCTACAAGGGAAGCCCCTATCTGTATTACATAGTCACATAAATTCAGTGTTGGTAGCAAAATAATAAGTAAAAGTAAAAACACAAGAACCAAATTAGTAAAGAAATTTCTTGTATGTTTTAGTATTTGTATAAATGGCTAAAAAATTTATAGCAAGTACATAAGACTTCTCATGCTTTGAAGTTGTTTTCATATTTTAATCCGTGAAGACTGCCTCTAATTTAAATACTCTAAGATATGTGATAGTTTATCATCTTTATCATAAAAAACAAATGTATAACCTATCAATCCAGATCATCATCAAAACTGAAATATTTTTGAAGCAGCAGTAAGTTTTAGCTAACCATGGTTCCCATATATTCATCACGAAGTGTGACAGTACAAGCCTCCACACTTTACAAAATAATGCTACTCTCTCTTCATCTCCTAATCCCACCTAGTTAATTGCCTTCCTTTTTATTTATTGACCTTTTATTTTATATCAGTGAATAAGCATATGAGTTCCTACTATTGGGAAGCATTAAGAAACCATCTCCATCTGTGATGCTGCCAATGTTGAAAGCACTTGAAATTTACTCCAGGGGAACTCCTCAGCCAACTCTCCCTCCCACTTCCTTCAGCTCCTACTGCATTTCATACCTGCAACCCCATTTCCTACTTTTCACCTTACACCTCAAAGACTGGAAGTCTGCCCATAAGGGAATTTGAAACCCACATAGATAGTGTGAGTGGTTTAATCAAGTTTGATAGGGTGGAGGTATAAGAGATAATTATGCACTCAAAGACTTAATTTTAGAAGCTGCAAATAAATAGAAGCTAACTATATTTCGAGTGTGGATTTTCTTTTTTTCCCTTTGGAATTCTTTCTTGTTTAATTGAACATATTGACATATAACATGTAAATTTAAGTGTACAACACATTACTTTGATACATTTAATTTATTTTATTATGAATGCCAGGGTAGCCATATTTCACATTACATAATTATAGTACAATATTGTTGACAGGGAGGCCTGGCGTGCTGCGATTCATGGGGTCGCAAAGAGGCGGACACTACTGAGCGACTAAACTGAACTGACCTGATTGTTGTATATATTCATTATACTGTGCATTAGATCTATATGGCTTATTTACTTAAACAGCATCAGTTTTATCCCCCACCTTCATCCCCAGATAACCAAAACTTTGCTCTGATTTTTATGAACTTGAATTTTCTAGAATTTACATATATATGATAGCACACAGTACCTGTCTTCCTCTTTCTGGCTTGTTTCATTAGCATAATGTCCTCGAGATCTATCCATTTTGCTGGAAATGGATGTGGATTTTCAATAGATAGTTGTGCTTTATCATAAAAGCAGAGGAAAAATTCTAACAGATTTTCAACTGACTTCAAAAGAGAAGGATTTAGTGAAGTGTTTATCCACTCTAGTATTCTTGCCTGGAGAATTCCATGGACAGAGAAGCCTGATGGGCTACAGTCCCTGGGATTGCAGAGTTGGACACTACTACTATTTTGATAAGCAATCTGCTCTATGATCTTATTTTATATGTTTATTATTTTGAATTACAGAATGTTTTAATTAAAAGGAACTTAGTTTTCTTTTTAGTCCGTGTCTGCTTCATTTTATAGATGGGAAACTGATTTGAGCAAGTTTAAGTAATTTGTTTCATGCTATTATTTTTTTTTATTTTATTTTTAAACTTTACATAATTGTATTAGTTTTGCCAAATATCAAAATGAATCAAAATGTTTCATGCTATTATAACCCAACTTCTCTGGTGGCTCAGAGGGTAAAGCATCTGCCTGCAATGCAGGAGACTTGGGTTTGATCCCTGGGCGGGGAAGATCCTCTGGAGAAGGAAATGGCAACCCACTCCACTATTCTTGCCTGGAAAACCCCATGAATGGAGAAGCCTGGTAGGCTACATACAGTCCATGGGGTCGCAAAGAGTCGGACATGACTGAGCGACTTCACTTTCATTATAACCCAAATAGATTAAGATAGCCCATCGATTTCCAATTAGACTATCATTTTCTACTGAAAACTAGAACAGAATCTAAAGAAAACAAAAACTTCTAATTTCAAAAAAGTTTTTTTTTTTTTTAATTTGAGATGGGATTTTTAGTATTTCTGAAGTAGTTTTTTAACTAGGGCTTTAATTGAAGGTCCTTGGAAGCCGTAAGATTTGCTCAAAGTGTTTCACTTGGGAGGGGTTGCTTAATTCGTAGTTCTCTAGCAAGTTCAGCCCCAGAAACTCATCACTTAGAAGGGAATTATATTAATATATTAAGCAATATCATTGTATTAACAATGTATTAACACGAGAATATTAACTAAACCCACACCTGTAACAACTATCTAAAATTCTGTTACTATATCTGAAAATTTATGTTCAGTTTTGAAAACCTTTAAGCTTAGGAATTTCATTCTTAGGCTCATGAATTTAGGTTGAAGAAAATATCATCATAATCTCTACCTGTCACAGAGATACAAGGCCTGTACTGATACAATAAATGGTTGATTCTGTCATCATGACAGCTATAAAAAGTGACAGCTCTCTTAAGACTGCATACTTTGGTTTAATAGGAACATGTACAAAGAATAATTTGATGGTTTGAGTGACTATTTTTTAGTAAATGAATATATCAGGAAAGTATGGTTGTAATCTGATTTCAATCTTAACACCTCATCAATGAATATTTTGTACTTATTTCAAATACATATTTTGGACCAGTCTCTTTATTGTTTATTAGGTATATGCATACATATAAATATTTAAAATTAAGGTATTCCATGATTAAAGAAGAAAACTTCCCCATTCATTTTTAAAATAATTTCAGACCTTCCTCATGTTCTGTACACTTAGATATAATGGGATATTGCTGTTACCTACCCAAGTCTTTCAGAGAAGGCAAATGAATCTTCCATTTGGAACTGGGTCCCATCTAGCAGTTTGATTATATTTGAAAGAGAGGACTAATCTTAAAATGTTAGTTCATTTGTAAGTCAAGCTTTGTGTGTGTGTGTGCTCAGTCATGTCCAACTCTTTGAGATGCCATGAACCATAGCCCACTAAGGCTCCTCTGTGCATGGGATTTCCCAGGCAAGAATACTGGGGTGGGTTGTCATTTCCTCCTCCAGAGGATCTTTCCAACTGGGGGATAAAGGTGATTATCTTAAAAATTCCTTTAAATTTAGAAAATTAAATTTATTATGAAAAGAGTGAAGTAAGTCAGAAAGAGAAAAACAAATATCTAACCTATTTGCAGGGCAGCAATAGAGACACAGAGATGTAGAGAAAAGACTTGTGGACACAGCAAGGGGGAAAGAGAGAGTGGGGCAAACTGGAAGAGTAGCACTGACATATACCATCACATATAAAATAGATAGCTAGTGGGAATCTGCTGTAAAGCACAGGGAACTCAGGTGTGATGGGTGAGTGAGGTGGGGTGAGGGGGTGGGAGGGAGGCTCTAGAGGGAGGGGATGTGTATATACTTAACACTGCTGAACAGCAGAAACTAACACAACATTGTAAGACAATTATCCTCCAATTAAAACACAAATTATAATTTTTAAAAGCTTGATTTAAAATGTACTTATAATTCCACATATACAACAATCAATTGTTTTACTAAGAAAGTTACCTTAACTAAAAAAAAAAATATATGTATATATATAAACATAACAAAGCTATTTCTTAAAGATAATCTTTTACCTAAGGAAAAGAGCAGAAGAAAAGCTGTTTTAAAGAGCCCTCATAAAGGGAAAGAGAAACTAAAGTATATTTTAGGTCATTCTAGTAAGCATTAATAACTAATGGAGTATCACACTAATAAGGTGGTCTTTGGAAATACTGTATAGTGTAAGATAAATATATGAGCAAGCCAAAGATTTCCAGTCTCATTTTTATCATGTTCTTTAATAGAGGGCAAAGCTAGTTAAACAGATGGCACTCAGGATTTCTCAATGAATTCAGCATCTGTGTGTACATGTTGCATAAATGCCAATTAAAATGTGTCCGAGTAAATTTACATCCCTTGCTGATAGAAAGTAAGCCAATCCTGCTGGCTCAGGATCAAGGTTAAACTTAATCATCTGCTGAACTTACAGCAAGTTGCTCTCAAATTGTACATAAATTCCCAGTGAAATAATAAAAACAGAACTCCTATTGATTTGTATTTATTTACATTCATAACTCATTTCTAAAGCCTTGGGCTAGAGCTCAAAGAGGAAAAAAAAAAAGTTACTATTTGTATGACTTGGCCAAGTACACTTTTAACCATATTTCCAACAAATACCTCTTTGATTAAGATGCCTGCCTGAATAAATTTTCCTAACCTCCTTCTTGCCACTTCCTACTTCAGATAATTTTGTGTAAAAATTATCCTTTCAACATGATCTTGAACAAAGGAAAAAAGCATGCAGCAGTTGGAATATCATTTATATAAGAAAGAACACAATCTGCTTCAGGGTGACTGGGAGCCATCAAATTATTTGCAACAGTTCCTCCTAGAGGAACATAAAAATGGCTTCACCTGACATCTTTTTGACTCAGTATTTTCTGCAGAACCCCCTCATCCCCAGTTCATACGTACCTCCCTAAAGCTTTGCTAGGCTACAATAAACTTGCTCTTTTTGGAATTTCAAACTTTCAGTACCCACGTTACTCATTCTAAAGAGAAATTTGGGACTTGTTATTTAAAACATTCATCTCATTGCAAGGGGATATTACACAGACATTAAATATAATGTTTTTTAAAGAACTAATAAAACGCTTAAGATAAAATGTTAATTGAAAAAAGAAAGCGTATAAAAATAGGTATAACCAAGTTTCCAAAAGTACGCTCTATAAAATACTAGTTCAAAGTGCTCTCAATATGTATTTGCTTCACAAAAGTAAGACATTTATATGTGGAAAATGTTATATTATAGTCCACCTTTGGAAAATTACAATATCCTTTAGCATATTAAAAGTATTGTGAAGTCCTATAGTGAAGAAACCCATTTAACTTTGTTACCGTACTATTTTATTTAACCATGCCAATTTTACTTCATTAAGTCTTTTAAATAATTTGAGAAATGGAATATCAGTGCCCTAATTCTTTTTTTAAATTGAAATATAGTTGATTTCTCACAAAGAGTCAGACACTACTGAGTCACTAAGCACAGCACAGCACATAGTTGATTTACAATGCTGTGTTAATTTCTGCTGTATAGCAGAACGATTCAGTTATACATGTACGTACATTCGCCTGAGCGTGGAAGAACCAATGCTTTCGAATTGTGGTGCTGGAGAAGACTCTTGTGGTGCTGAGAAGACCCTCAACAAGGAGATCAAACCAGTCAATCCTAAAGGAAATCAACCCTGAATATTCATTGGAAGGACTGATGCTGAAGATCCAAAATTTTGGCAACCTGATGTGAAGAGCCAACTTATTGGACAAGACCCTGATTCTGGGAAAGACTGAGGGCAGGAAGAGAAGGGGGTGACAGAGGATGAGATGGCTGGATGGCACCACTGACTCAATGGACATGAGTTTGAGCAAACTCCGGGAGAGAGTGAAGGACAGGGAAGCCTGGCATGCTACAGTTCATGGCATCGCAGTCAGACATGACTGAAGCAACTGAGCATGCGCACACACGCGCGCACACGCGCGCACACGCGCGCACGCGCACGCACACACACACACACACACACACCTTTTTTATCTTATTTTCCATTATGATTTACCTCTGAGTACTGAATATAGTTCCCTGTGCTATACAGTAGGATCTTGTTGTTTATCCACTCTTTCCACAATAATTTACAAATTATTTACAAATTATATCTGCTACCTGTAAACCAGTGCCCCCTCTAAAGTAAAATCCTTAGTAATATACTTTGGGAAAGGCTATGTTTCCAACTTTGCAAAAAAAATAAAAATAAATAAATACGTATATAGGTAGAAAGCAGAGGCAAAAAGAGAAGAAAAACTATTAAGAATAGTCATTTTTGAGTCATGACATTGTAAATGATTTTTAAATCTTTGTCTTTGCACATTTCTAAATGATTTTCTACTATAATGAACCTACCTTGGTTTTATAAGAGAAAAGTGTCCATTGTACTAAACACCATGTTATTATACTGCAGAAGTGTACCTGATATCATTTCTAATCCCTCACTACTGCTGCTGCTGCTGCTAAGTCGCTTCAGTCATGTCCGACTCTGTGCGACCCCACAGACGGCAGCCCACCAGGCTCCCCTGTCCCTGGGATTCTCCAGGCAAGAACACTGGAGTGGGTTGCCATTTCCTTCTCCAATGCATGAAAGTGAAAAGTGAAAGTGAAGTCAATCAGTCGTGTCCAACTCTTAGCGACCCCATGGACTGCAGCCCACCAGGCTCCTCCATCCATGGGATTTTCCAGGCAAGAGTACTGGAGTGGGTTGCCATTTCCTTCTCCGATCCCTCACTACAAATGGCTACAACTCTGTCATTTTGTATGTGGAAGACTGTGAATTAAGAACTGAATCTCATGTAATCATCCCAAAGGCTGACAAAGAGTTTTCACTATTTTACAGATGAAGAAACTGGTATTTTGCTTAGTATATGGGCAAACAAGGATTCTATCCTAGGTCATTCTGAAGTCAAATCCAATACTTTAATTTTTAAGAACAAGAATTAAGGTTCATAAATTCTGTTAATCTTTAAGAACAAGAATTAAGGTTCATATTAGATATTCCCAGAATATATCAAAATAGTACCTAAAATAATAATCAAATAAAACTAATACTTAACACTCACTGGCTATTAGATGCAAGGTATGTTTGTGTGTGTATGTGTGTTAAATAATAACACTAACATTTAATGAGTGTATTATGCTGTGTGAGGAACTGGGCTAAATGTTTGTTACAGGTTAATTTCATAAATTCCCACCAGAACCATATGAATTTAATATTATTATCACCAATTTATTGGTAAAAACAAAACTAAGAGATATAGGAGTACAAAATCCAGGATACAAACCATGTCAGTTTAATTTTAAATCAGTGCTCACTGGATCAGTGTGACACCACAGAAGGAATGATTTTTATCCCAATATGCACTTTCTAAATTGAGTTCTTCTTTTAGGAAAGGTTAAAGTTTAGAAGACAAATTCAGTTCAAATTTCTTATATCAGTATATAGATGCTTATTCATTCTACTCATGTTTGTTACTTAAAATGATGAAATTAAACTATTATCCAAGAGAGATGAAAAAAATCCATATCATAAATATACCTACATTTTGATAAATATCTAAACATCTCTTTTAAAAAATCCTTTTCAGAATAAAATGGTAAAAATATTTTATAGAGCTAATCTTCTTTGATTTTCTGACTTACAGATTTGGACAGGAAAGAAAAAAAATTCATGATGAGTAGTTTTACACTACACTCAATATGGTGTACTAGATAGATCATATACCATATAGTCCCTCAAACAACCTTTCCCACTGGCTATATCTTCTTCCTCTACTCACCCTTAGTGAACTGTATCTAACACAACGGGTGTGCAAAAATGTTGGTTGTTATCTTTAACACAATAGAGTTTAGAACACATTATCCCAAAATAAGGCACACTAAATATTTTCAGATGAAGGAATTTGAGAAATGGCAGATAGATTAAGGATCCTCTGATCTCTGCCTTCTTCCCTGAAGCACAAGATCCTCAGGTAAGAGATGCCCCCCTATACCTGGAGAAGAGGCGAATCCTTATCGCTGAAGATGGAGGACCACTGAGAGGAACCTGAACCAACAACAGGCCTTGCTTATTTCCATCCACTTTACTATTCTTAGTAAATTCACAGGATTTTAGTAAATTCTTAGGATTATTCACACCCTTTTATCCTACCACATTCTCCATGACTTTCTGCTGCTAAGTCACTTCAGTCGTGTCCGACTCTGTGAGACCCCATAGACAGCAGCCCACCAGACTTCCCCGTCCCTGGGATTCTCCAGGCAAGAACACTGGAGTGGGTTGCCATTTCCTTCTCCAATGCATGAAAGTGAAAAGTGAAAATGAAGTCAATCAGTCGTGTCCAACTCTTAGCGACCCCATGGACTGCAGCCTACCAGGCTCCTCCATCCATGGGATTTTCTAGGCAAAAGTACTAGAGTGGGGTGCCATTGCCTTCTCCAGTGACATGTAAAGCTTATATTAAATAAATACGTGTGCTTTTCTCCTATTAATCTGTCTTTTGTCAGTCCAATTTATACGGCACCAGCCAGCAAACATAGAAGGGTAGCAGGAAAAACAAATTTTCCTCCCCTACACACATCAACCCTGAATATTCACTGGAAGAGGACTGACCCTGAAGCCGAAGCTCCAAAACTTTGGCCACCTGATGTGAAGACACTGGAAAAGACCCTGATGCTGGGAAAGACTGAGGGCAGGAGGAGAAGGAGGAGACAGAGCATGAGATGGTTAGATAGCATCACTGACTCAATGGGCATGGTTTGAGCAAACTCCAGGACACTGGGAAGGGCAGCAAAGACTGGTGTGCTGCAGTCCATGGGGTCACACAGTCAGACACACTCAGTAACCAAACAACAAACACACATCTTATTAGTTTTATGACTGAATTGCTTTAATATTAAGCTCAATGTCCATCTTTTTATCTACACTAAGCTTCAATACCTTGTTTATCTCAGGATAGCTGGAATCTGGTAGTTACTAAGAAGGACCTAACTGTGTACTTTCCTGCATGAACAAAATAATCCCATTCAACCCCTAAAACAATCCACGGGGTGTGCTCATTTTTTGTGTGCTCATTTTCTAAGTTAAGGATTTTGCCCAGGGACTTGTAGCTATTGTGTGGCAGATGGGTGTAAACCTAGGTGTGTCAAATCCACAGCCAAGTCCTTTCCATTTATCTGTTCATTATCATTTAGTTCAGCCTTGATATTACAAGCGATCACAAAAACCGGAGCAATCAAAAGCAGTTACATAATTTAAAAATTCCCATGGTCTTTAGTGTTTTCATGAGTCACAACGATCTTTTAAACTATGTTTACATTAAAAAAAAAAAACTCCTTTAAGTATTTTATACTTCATTGTAACAAAAATTGCTAAAACAAACTTTAGTAATAATGATAATAAACAATAAGCATTTACCATAAAGCACAGGAACTATATTCCATATCTTGTTATATACTACAGTGGAAAACAAAAGAAGGACAGATATATAGTGATACATACACCTATTAATAACTGAATCACTTAACTGTACATCTGAAGCTAACAATATTGTAAATCAATTATACTTCAATAAAAAAATGATACTCTATCACTCGGATGTACCACAGGAAGCACACTTTAACTTCTATAACCTGATGAACATTAGGTTTTAGAAAACAAATAGGAAAAGGCATATGCAGTTCAAATTTTGCTCCTTACTGAATAAAAGTTTAGAAACAAGAACCATCAACACCAACAGTCTCCAAAGTGTCTCTAGGGAAAAACATTCAGAAATGACCTTCTGTGCACCTTACAAAGTATTAATGACTTGAAAATGTATTCAGTATTTACCATTTAACAAACTTCTACCAAATATATATTCAGTCACTATCCACTGGTAATTTGAAAATACTCTTCAAAGCAAATCACGAAAGCTAAAGGTTACCTATAATTTTAATATATTGGAGTGGATGTTTTCCAAGTTTCCTACATTTAGTATTTAACATTTCTGTTTTTTATATATCATAGGCTTTGAAGAAATCCATTATATATACGTATCCCTTTGTGCAGGATCCCAATTTTTAGCCATCATAAAACAAATCTGATTAAACAGTAAACCATCCAATAAAATTCCATCTTTTGGCCAACTTAACCTAAAAATGTTTTTCCACTAAATTACCCAGATGAACACAAATCTTGGACAATTATATCCCACTAGCTCATGTGAGTAATTATCAGGGTGGAAAATTGCAGCAAGGTACAGATGTTCATTTTCAGATGCCCAAAATAAGGGGAAAATATTCTTTTCCATGCTGAATTCTATGTATGTAATGCATTTTGCTCTAGTTACACTTTTCTGTGAAAGACACCTCTTCGTGGTTTTAAATTATAAGTAAAATAATTAAAATGAGACAGGTGAGACTATTAAATCATATACTAGAGGGCTGCAAGTATTTTCTTTGAATTAGCACTTCAGTCAACATGCAATAATGTAGTCACAACTCTGTATAACTGGGGGGAGGCCAAGTTATAGGGAAAGTAACAATGGTGCCTTCCTTTAAATATCTGTGAAGACTGTCCTGCATCTTGCTGAGAACAAAATACAAGCTATTTTAGCTTTAATGCTTCCAGAATTTTTCTAACAAGCTCACCTTGCTTTCACTGGGGTGCTTTGTGCTACTTGACTGTAGTTTAGTCCTCTGGCTCCAGTTTTGTCCTGCTGTTTGCTATAGAATTATTGTCTGGGAACCATTTTTGACCTTCTACTGAAGAGTGATTCTTTTTAGTGGCCTTAGGTATTGTTTTAGCTAGTTTCTGCTGAGATCTGTGCACAGACCAATTCAACAATTCACTGCATGGTTGAGAACTTAGCATCTAATTTCACAGGAAATGAGTGAGGAGCCAAGTAAGGGGCACAGCACTTTCCATTCAAGTGTACTCTAGCCTTCTGAATTCAGGACACACTTATGGAATCAGAATGTTATCCTATGGTTATATGTATATCACATCATACCACATGATAACATGCTATATCTCTTTTCTCAATTGTCTCTTTGCCCCATCCATCTAAAGCCCCAAGAAAGTTTTCATCCACAGAATAGAGAGTAGCATCAAGGAGCAGCAGACACTTAATAACGACTCAGTTGAATGACTCAATGAATTAACTCAAAGGACGACTCAATGAATGAACCTCACATCCCCCAAAGGTACTTCTTTGTATGAAGAAATCCTTTAAAACTGTTTCCACAAGGAATTAGCCCTTCATGGCCTTTAATATGATTCTATAAACAACAAGTAAACCTTTGGTTATTACTGGCAAAAAACACACTCACCTGCTGACACTGGTTTTATCCTCTGCAGATTTATTTATATTAAACTAGACTGTATAAACCTGGATGGAACAGTGTTTAAGAGCAGAGACCCTGGAGCCAGACTGCCTGGGTGAGAAACTTGGCTCAGCTGCTTACTTAGTATATGACTTTGGACAAGTTGCTTAACTGTTTTGTGCTTGAATTTCTTCACATATAAAAGAAGAATGAAACAGGGATTGATAATAGAAACTCTATCAGAGAATTGTGAGGATTAAATAACTTACTACACGTGATACACTAAATAGTGCCCCATGCACTGAATAATGATACTACTAATCAATCTTAGCTAGTTAATATTAATGTAATTCATATTAATGGTTAATATTAATGTAATTCATATTAATATTATTGTAAGAGTGAGTGAAATCTATTACTATTATTAATTCTATAATTATTCTCATTGAGAATTTGGTAAATTGAACTGGACTTTAAGAGGGTGACTGTATTTCAGTGGATAGCAAAATTTGTTTATTATGGAAAGCTGAGGACGAAATTCGTGGTATATGATAACTTGATTGGAATAAAATATGTAGTCACCATTGTCTAGTAATAAAAACAGCATCAGTGGCATCTTAATATAAATAAGGTCTCCTATGAAAGGATGACAAATTCAAAAAAAAGGACACAGTAATGTCAATTTGAAAAGGATTATAAAATGTGGGTCAAAGGGCACACCGAAACAGAAGGAATGGAAGGCTCATGAAGACATACTTAGACTGTGTCACAATTTTCTCCAGTGTGTATACACAATCAATGACATCTGGTGCCACATCATTTTTATTACTATTATTATTTGAATGAACAGATATAACTTTCAGTTCAGGTGAGTCGCTCAGTTGTGTTCGACTCTTTGCAACCCCAAGGACTGCAGCATGCCAGGCCTCCCTGTCCATCACCAACTCCTAGAGTTTACTCATACTCATGTCCATTGGTGATGCCATCCAACCATCTCATCCTCTGTCGTCCCCTTCTCCTCCTGCCCCCAATTCCTCCCAGCATCAGGGTCTTTTCAAATGAGTCAGTTCTTCGCATCAGGTGGCCAAAGTACTGGAGCTTCAGCTTCAGCATCAATCCTTCCAATGAATATTCAGGACTGATTTCCTTTAGGAAGGACTGGTTGGATCTCCTTACAGGCCAAGGGACTCTCAAGAGTCTTCTCCAAAACCACAGTTCAAAAGCATCAATCCTTTGGCACTCAGCTTTCTTTATAGTCCAACTCTCACATCCATACATGACTACCGGAAAAACCATAGCCTTGAGTAGAGAGACCTTGGTTGGCAAAGAAATGTCTCTGCTTTTTAATATGCTGTCTAGGTTGGTCATAACTTTCTTTCCAAGGAGTAAGCGTCTTTTAATTTCATGGCTGTAGACACCATCTGCAATGATTTTGGAGCCCCCCCAAAATAAAGTCTGTACTGTTTCCATGGTTTCCCCATCTATTTCCCATGAAGTGATGGGACTGGATGCCATGATCTTAGTTTTCTGAATGTTGAGCTTTAAAACAACTTTTCACTCACTTTTTTCACTTTCATCAAGAGGCTCTTTAGTTTTTCTTCGCTTTCTGCCATAAGTATGGTGTCATCTGCCTATCTGAGGTTATTGATATTTCTCCCAGCAATCTTGATTCCAGCTTGTGCTTCATTCAGCTTAGCATTTCTCATGATGTACTCTGCATATAAGTTAAATAAGCAGGGTGACAATATACAGCCTTGATGTACTCCTTTCCGTTTTGAAACCAATCTGTTTTTCCATGTCCAGTTCTAACTGTTGTTTCCTGACCTGCATACAGGTTTCTCAAGAGGCAGATCAGGTGGTCTGGTATTCCCATCTCTTTCAGAATTTTCCAGTTTATTGTGATCCACACAGTCAAAGGCTTTGACATAGTCAATAAAGCAGGAATAGATGTTTTTCTGGAACTCTTGCGTTTTTGATGATCCAGTGGATGTTGGCAATTTGAGCTCTGGTTCCTCTGCCTTTTCTAAAACCAGCTTGAACATCTGGAAGTTCACGGTTCATGTATTGTTGAGGCCTGGCTTGGAGAATTTTGAGTATTACTTTACTAGTGTGTCAGATGAGTGAAATTGTGAGGTAGTTTGAGCAGTCTTTGGCATTGCCTTTCTTTGGGACTGGAGTGAAAACTGATTTTTTCCAGTCCTGTGGCCACTGCTGAGTTTTCCAAATTTGCTGACATCTTGAGTGCAGCACTTTCACAGCATCATCTTTCAGGATTTGAAATAGCTCAACTGGAATTCCATCACCTCCACTAGCTTTGTTTGTAGTGATGCTTCCTAAGGCCCACTTGACTTTGCATTCCAGGATGTCTGG
>NW_011494772.1:3363468-3364007 GCF_000754665.1 Bison bison bison | reverse complement strand
CACCTCCACTAGCTTTGTTTGTAGTGATGCTTCCTAAGGCCCACTTGACTTTGCATTCCAGGATGTCTGGCTCTAGGTGAGTGATCACACCATTGTGATTATCTGGGTTGTGAAGATTTTTTTGTACAGTTCTTCCATGTATTCTTGCCACCTTTTCTTAATATCTTCTGCTTCTATTAGGTCCATACCATTTCTGTCCTTTATTGAGCTCATCTTTGCATAAAAAGTTCCCTTGGTATCTCTGATTTTCTTGAAGAGATCTCTAGTCTTTACCATTTTATTGTTTTCCTCTATTTCTTTGCACTGATTACTGAGAAAGGCTTACTTATCTCTTCTTGCTATTCTTTGCAACTCTGCATTCAAATGGGTATACCTTTCCTTTTTCCTTTGCTTTTCACTTCTTTGCTTTTCACTTCTCTTCCTTTCACAGCTATTTGTAAGGCCTCCTCAGACAGCCATTTTGCCTTTTTGCATTTCTTTTTCTTGGGGATGGTCTTGATCCCTGTCTTCTGTACAATGTCCCGAATCTCCATCCATAG
>NW_011494772.1:3308862-3363364 GCF_000754665.1 Bison bison bison | reverse complement strand
ATGCATCATTATAATCCATCATGATGCATCATTGCATCATGGTTGGATTGCAGCACTGACTCAATGGACATGAGTTTGAGCAAACTCCGAAACATGGTAAAGGACAGGGAAGCCTGGCATTCTGCAGTCCATGGGGTTGCAAAGAGGTGGACACAACTGAGCAACTGAATAACAACAAATCCAAAAAAAATAAATAAATAACTGTGCAAAATAATCTGTGCCTAATTTATCCATTGTGTCATTTTTATCTTTCTACTTTAATAATTTTTCTATTCCATATGGATGTATGACTATGTCTCTCCATTAACCAAAGCCATCTCCTCAAAACTTTTCTCAAAAGCACTTTCATATTCCTTCCTCGACAGCCAAACATTCTTCAACTTGAGACACACTAAGCTTTTCTTTCTTCATCCTACTGAAAACACTTTGCAATTTAGATTTTTAATAATCTCTTAACTGCCACGATTAGCAAGCCTGATTTCAAGTTGTCCTACTTGACTGTTCTGCAGAATCGTTTTTGTGGGCCACTGTGCCTTGCTGGCAGGCTTCCCATGCGATTGGGCAGTAAAGAATCTGCCTGCCAATGCAGGACACACAGGAGTAGTGGGTTCAATCCCTGGGTCAGGAAGACCCTCTGAAGGAGGAAATGGCAATCCACTTCAGTATTCCTGCCTGGGAAATCCCACGGACAGGAGAGTCTGGTCAGCTACAGTCCATGGCGTCACAAAGAGCTGGACATGACTGAGTGAGTGAGCACACATGCATGCCTGCATGCAAGCTCCTTCCTGGCAGCCTAATCTGCCTTCGGCCTACCATATTCCTTTCTGCTGCCATTCTTTCCTTGTTTCCAGCTGTTTTCCTTCTTGATCTTTATGAATTTTTCTCCGTATGTTGTCCTTTTAAAGGTTTTATCTGTTTGTTTTTTTTTTTCATTTTGCTAAATACACTTCCTGACTCAATATTATTCAACCATATGATGTTCTCCACTCTTTTTATGTGGGAAGCTTCAGTATTTACAACCCTAGCCCAGATTTTTTTACCCAAGTGCTAAACCAATGATTCCACTTTCATCACATATAACCACTTGGATCCCTCATCCTTCACAGGACTGAATTCTAAACCACATGGTCTTCACCAATACCACTTCTCTTAAAAAAATAAATAATAATAACCACTCTTATTCCTTGAGTATTTCCTTTCTCAGTATATGAGAACACTGAGAAATCCTAGAGTCAATGTGAAATGCTTACTCTGCAACAACTACATATATTGATATTCAAATTCAAATTTACCATATTTTCCCCCCAAATCAGCAGCTTCTCTCCAACCCCAAATTCCCATATTAAACCAAATCCTAAGGAATTCCCTGGTGATCTGGTTATTAGGACTCCACACTTTCAGTGCCAAGAGTGCAAGTTCAAACCCTGACAGGTAACTAAGATCTCAAATTATTTTGATGTAGCCAAAAATAAATTTAATAAATAAACCAGATTGTAGCCAGCTTGTTTGCCTAGATTAACTCTATGAGTTTAATTTAATTTTGATGAATTCAAAGCATATAACCCAGATGAATATACAAAATCTCTAGAAAGGTATCAATGGCACCCCACTCCAGTACTCTTGCCTGGAAAATCCCATGGACAGAGGAGCCTGGTGGGCTGCAGTCCATGGGGTGGCAAAGAGTCAGACACGATTGAGCGACTTCACTTTCACTTTTCACTTTCATGCCTTGGAGAAGGAAATGGCAACCCACTCTAGAGTTCTTGCCTGGAGAATTCCAGGGACGGGGGAGCCTGGTGGGCTGCCGTCTGTGGGGTCGCACAGAGTCGGACACGACTGAACTGACTTAGCAGCAGCAGAAAGGTATAGCAATGGATGTAGTTTGAAATAATTTCCTATGTGATTCTAATATAAAATAATACTCGTCTCTCCTGTTTTCTCTGTGTTCAGGGTTGAACTCTCTCTTCTCTTTACATGGTTCGCACCCATGAGTTCACACCAGTATTCCCTGAGATAGAAAAATTCAAATGTATGCATCCCACATCCAGAGATTCAGAAGCAATTGTTTTAGGATGCAATCTGTTCTTTCCAGTACACAGGCAAAGTTGAGACCTCTTCTAAACAAAGAATATCTAAAGTTAGTGAGCAATATTCCAAGTCTACATAAAATAATTCTTGGTACAGAATATTAATAGAAATTGTATTGATATGCATTTTAAATCTAATCTTTAAATTTTTAATAAAATTTCACATGATGTTTAAAAACATACTTCATAGGTCAGCATCAGTATATAATGGCACATACACAGTAAATGCTTTTACAACACCTGTAGTGTCAGTTCAGTTTAGTCGCTCAGTCGTGTCCAACTCATTGTGACCCCATGAACCACCAGGCTTCCCTGTCCATTACCAATTCCCGGAGTCCACCCAAACCCATGTCCATTGAGTTGGTGATGCCATCCAACCATCTCACCCTCTGTCGTCCTCTTCTCCTCCTGCCCTTAATCTTTCCCAGCATCAGGGTCTTTTCAAATGAGTCAACTCTTCGTATCAGGTGGCCAAAGGATTGGAGTTTCAGCTCCAGCATCAGTCCTTCCAATGAACACCCGGGACTGATCTCCTTTAGGATGGACTGGTTGGATCTCCTTGCAGTCCAAGGGACTCTCAAGAGTCTTCTCCAACACCACAGTTCAAAAGCATCAATTCTTCTGTGCTCAGCTTTCTTTATAGTCCAACTCTCACATCCATACATGACCACTGGAAAAACCATACCCTTGACTTAACGGACCTTTGTTGAAAAAATAATGTCTCCGCTTTTAATATGCTGTCTAGGTTGGTCATAATTTTCCTTCCAAGGAGTAAGTGTCTTTTAATTTCATGGCTTCAATCACCATCTGCAGTGATTTTGGAGCTTGACCTGTTGTTGTAACTGCAAATATTTGTTATTAAACAGGCATATAAAATTTAAAAGTCTACAACCCTTCCTTGAAAATTCTGTAGCTTGCCATCTCTTGATGCACTGTGCAAATGGGTCTCCTTTCATATAGCCTCCAATCTTGTCGGGCAAAGTAATTATTCCATTGTGAAAAAAGTGTTAGTGTTAGTCACTCAGTCATGTCCTATTCTTGTGGTCCTGTGAATCGTAGCCCACCAGGCTCCTCTGTCCATATAA
The DNA here is from genome assembly GCF_000754665.1 of Bison bison bison. Lineage (NCBI taxonomy): Eukaryota > Metazoa > Chordata > Mammalia > Artiodactyla > Bovidae > Bison > Bison bison. The sequence continues at coordinate 3,360,192 of NW_011494772.1, read as the reverse complement.
TTCTCCAGCAAGAATACTGGAGTGGAATACATTACCTTCTTCAAGAGATCATCCCAACCCAGGGATGAACCTGGGTCTCCTGCATTGCAGGTGGATTCTTTACCATCTAAGCCACTAGGGAATTCCACTGTAAATAACATCTAGTATCCAACAGATGGTGTCCTTGTCACTCCCTTGCTTTAAAATCTCTATTGGACTTCCCTGGTGGTTCAGTGGTTAAGACTCCATGCTTCCAATGCAGAGAGTGAGGGTTCAACCCCTGGTCAAGGATCTAGGATCCCACAGGCCACATGGTCAAAAAAAAGAAAAAAAAAATCTCTATTGATTCCAAGTTGCCTTGTTTAACTTCAAGTTGAAATTTTAACTAGGTGACCTATAAACACTTCCATCCCCATATCCTATGCTTCAATATTTGCTCCACTATCCAAACATACCTCCTCTATGTTCACATTTGCAATACTCAGTCTACAAGGGTCATTCATTTCCTCCGTTGCTACCTAGTACACCTCCATTAAATCTGCAAAAGACAATTAAAACAGAGCTCTTTTGTCAAACATTCCAGGATTCCTCTAGATAGCATTAATTAAATGACTACCAGAGTATTTATTACAGTATATTACAATTATTATCATACATATTTCTTTGTTCCCATTAAACATTGCCATCCTTAAGTACTAAAATTGACTTTATTATTTTTATATTTTCCCAAAATTTAGCATTGAGCTAAGGATACAATAGTGGCTTAATATATGTCTGTGACATCATTCAGGTTTTCAATAAATATTGATCGATTGCCTACTATGTGTCAGACATTCATGTAGACACTCTGAAAACAGTAAAAAATAATCCCTGAATAAACATATGTATAAATAATAAACTTTAAAAGTGATTGTTTCTACTAATTTACATTCCTGCCAACAGTGCAAAAGGGTTCTCTTTTCTCCACACCCTCTCCAGCATTTACCGTTTGTAGGTTTGTTTTTTTTTTTCAGTTCTACCAGTTTATTGCTACCAACCCATCTCCCTCCACCCTCATGCACACATGCTCAGTCATGTAACTTCATGGACTGCAGCCCACCAGGCTCCTCTGTCCATGGACTTTTCCAGGAAAGAATACTGGAGTGGGTTGCCATTTCCTTCTTCATGTTTGTAGGTTTTCTGATGGTAGCCATTCTGATTGGTGTGGGGTGATCTCTCATTGTAGTATTGACTTGCATTTCTCTAATAATGAGTGATGTTGAGTATCTTTCCATGTGTTTATTGGCCATCTGCACCGCAGTCCATGGGGTTACAGAGTCAGACAAGAGTTTAGTGACACACTCAGAGCATGACTCCTTTGGAGAAATGTCTGTTTAGGTCTTTTGCCCAGTTTTTGATTGGGTTGTTTGTTTTTCCTTCAATTAAAAATAAGTAATTTTTTAAAAATGAATGTTATTTGTTATAAGGAAAATCTAAAGAAAAATAGCCATTACTAAAACAAAGTAACTCAACATTTACTACACACCCAGGATTCCATCTACACATACAATTAATTCTGTTTTCTTTCTCTTACTGGTACTTCACTATTAATGGCAGCTCTAAACACATACCACACAATTAGTTCCACAATACTGCATACTTGCTGAGTCACTTCAGTAATGTCCGACTCTTTGCAACCCCATGGACTGTAGCCTGACAGGCTCCTCTGTACATGGGATTCTCCAGGGAAGAATACTAGAATGGATTGTCATGCCCTCCTCCAGGGGATCTTCCCGACCCAGGGATCGAACCTGCATCTCTTAAGTCTCCTGCATTGGCAGGTGGGTTCTTTACCACTACCACCACCTGGGAAGCCCCTCCATAACAGCAATTCCAGGAAATTTAAGATTCTAAAATGTTACCTTATTCCAAGATTCTTGTTGGTTTTCAGTTGCTAAATCATGTCTGACTCTTTCATAACACCATTGACTATAGCCTGTCAGGCTCCTCTGTCTACAGGTTTCCAAGGAAAGAATACTGGAGTGGGTTGCCATTTCCTTCTCCAGGGGATCTTCCTGACCCAGGGGGCAAACCACTGTCTACTGCACTGGCAGGTGGATTCTTTACCACTGAGACACCTAGGAAGCTATTCCAAGATTAAATTATGTCTATTTTACTCTTACGTTCTACTGCCTTTATGGTATTCTAACTGCAGGAAAAATTCAGACTTAATACAATAATAGTAGTAGAAGACATAAATTCATTATTTTACAGAGAAAGAAGCAGATTTATAGAAATAAAATGCCTCACCTTAGGTCATGCAACTAGTTAATAACTGAAACACCAGTATAAATCACACCTCCAAAGACTGCACTCCTTAGACCATACTAAATTAATTCTCTTTTGGTGAACCAGGATATCTGGGCCTAGATTAAATCATGCTAAATTATACTTCACTGTACAATGAACAGAGAGTTGTTATGAATGAAACACTGTCCCTCATTGTTTAAATATAGTGCAATTTGAGAAATCTAAAACATTATTATGGTTTTATGAAAACGGCAGCTCACTCCAGTATTCTTGCCTGGAAAATCTCATGGACAGAAGAGCCTGGAGGGCTACAGTCCATGGGGTTGCTGAGTCAGACAGGACTGAGCAATTTTCACCTGAACGAAGGCTTTTGAGCATCTAAAGCAAGAGTGATTGCTAGGGAATGGTGCCTAGTTAATCAGAAGATAAGACATTTTAAATAATAGTTTTATACGTTCTTAAATATGCTAACATATGTAAGCATTATCAGTGTATAACAATTGTAACCAAAACATTTATAATTAGTCATACAAAGGTAAGAGTGTGTGACTCAGGTTAGCTGAGGTTGAGAGTGAATTCAGGGTCAAACTACACATTTACTATTCAGTGCCTCAATTTTCTCATCTGTAGAATGGGGATAAGATAGTGATTATTCATTGTTATAACTAAATGAGATTATCATGTAAAGTCTAAATGTCATTGGTGTTACACTCTAAAATACTTAATAAAGGTGAGTCACAATTAGTTTTAGGATCAAACACATAAGGAGCCAGTATACACACAGGTACAAGTTAAGAGCGCTGGCATTGAGTTCAGTCAGGCATCAGTTCAAAATTCCAATTTAGAATGTTGAGCTGTATGGAAACATACATCATTTCTAAGGAAACATTAATTGCTCAGTCGTGTCCAACTCTTTGTGACTCCATGGACTGCAGTCCACCAGGCTCCTCTGTCCATGGGGATTCTCCAGCCAAGAGTACTGGAGTGGGTTTGTCATGCCCTCCTCCAGGGGATCTTCCCAAACCAGGTATTGAACGCATGTCCCCCACATTGCAGGTAGGTTCTCTACTGACTGAGCTACCAGGGAAGCCCAATAACTGGTAGCTCAGATGGTAAAGAATCTGCTAGAAATGCAGGAGACCATGATTCAATTCCTGGGTCGGGATGATCCCCTGAAGAAGGGAGTGGCTACCCACTCCAGTATTCTTGCCTGGAAAATTCCATGGACAGAGGAGCCTGGAAGGCTACAGTCCAAGGAATTGCAAAGAGTCAGACATGACTGAGTGACTAACACGACTATAAAAACATCACACTTAGTCATCTTTATATTTCTCATTCTTTTAATCTATTAATTAACAAACTCTTTTAAGTTCTCTTCTTTAATTTCTGTATTTATTTCCTTTCAATCTGAGAACTGTACAACTTGGAGACCTCAACCATTTTCAAAGTGGACATGCTCTCCTGGTGAGACTCCAAGCTCTCATTGACTTATCATCTTTCCCAATCAATTATCATTTATGCTTTTACTATTTCATTCCCCTCAATACACAGAACTGTGCGTTGCTAACAACATCTTCTTAACTGTCTTCACCTTCTTTTACTTCTCAGACAGATGTGTCTCGTGTGCTCGTCAATTAAACAAATCTTACAAATTCTGCTTATGATGCAATTACTTCTTATTTGAAGATAAATAAGGAAATTCTTTCTAATGAGTACCTTCCCTTTTACAATATTGCTTGAAGTTAACTGATCCCAACTATTCCAATAGTTTCTTACACCCAGTGATTTCCACATCTGTCCACCTTACACTTTCACTGTAGCGATGTACAATGACTGTTCTCTGCGTACTTGTATCCATTTAGCTTTGTTGTACAAATCCTAAGAAGTACATAAATGCCCTCTTCAAATAATGGGTATATTATTTCCCTTTTTTCTTAGTTCATCAGAGTTCACAAAGAAGGCTGTTTGGTTTTCAACAGTAAATCAGAATCAGTACTTTTTTAAATTGCCAATGAACACTGCTAGTTCTCAACTGTCAAACTCTTAATTCAACAAGAGCTAGTGGTAAAGAAACCGCCTGCCAAAATACAGGAGACATAAGAGATGCAGGTTTGATCCCTGGATGGGGAAGATCTCCTGGAGGAGGGCCTGGCAACCCACACCACTATTCTTGCCTGGAAAATCCCATAGACAGAGGAGCCTGGTGAGCTGCAGTCCATAGGGTCATAAACAGCTGGACACGACTGAAGCGACTTAGCACATATGCACATGAATTAAATGAATGTGAGCTGTGTTTGTTTTGAAAAACACAAAATCAGTAAAGAGAAATAGGTAAGAACTCAAGTCCTAAGGTCAGACTTCCAGATTTGAAACTGGCTCTATGACCTACTACTCATTGCTTTTCTCTGCTTTCCTTTTCCTTTTTTGAAAAGTAAAGTTAATAGGAGTCTCTGTCACATAAGTTTGATATGCAAGTAACTTAGAAAAGTGAAATTATTCTGGTCACATATTATGTAACTAGCTTTAGTATAAGCAATGGTAGTGGTGGTAGAAAAACACATTATTGACATGGTGTTTTATAAAACAAGTTTCAGTGAATTTCAAGAATTGTTTCTTGGTGCTATTCTTAAAACAAGCATAAATTGAATACTCAATATGTTTCATGATGATGCTACATATTTAATATGAGCATTTGGTTTAATTCTCCTGGCATCTCCATGATGCAGGTATTAACATTTTACCATTTTACAAATGTGAGATCTGAGTTCTCAGAGAAGTTAAGCTACTCACCCAATGTTACACAGTTATTGAGTGAAAAAGGTAGAATCTGGGCTTTGGTTTGTGTAACTCCAGAGCTGAAACTCCTAAACTAGTGGCCCTCAAACTAGCTCATCAGAATCACCTAAGCATCTATTAAACACAGACCATTGACATTCATGCTCAGAGTGTTCAATCCAGTTACTTCACTACAGGGCCTGAGAATTTGATTTCTAACAAACTCCCAGGTGATACAGAAATCTGCTGGCTAAAAAACCAGACTTAGAGAATCACTGGCCTAAATTATTAAACATGCTGATTTAATTGTTTCCTTAAGCAACTTATTAAAATACTAATTAGTAATCCTGTATGCACAGGTTGATATTTCAAGCTTGCTGTAATATGACAATTCATAATGTTATTATCTTTATATGATTTAGCACTTAATATTAACTATATTAATTGAAATGAATACAGCAAGTACTTCAATGATTCTTTGAGATGGATTGTGGAAAGAGTAATATTTAAAATAGTAAAATCCAACCATCTATTTAATTGAAGTAAATCAGAAATTTTTTAACAATCCCACACTGATTTTTGGAAACAAGATGTTACTGATTAATTAAAGAAAATGAGTTCATCTGAAGTACATAATAACCATAACTGCTTTCACTTTGATGGGGTTTCCTTTGTCTGCTGCTTCACATTATTTTAAGTAAGAGTCTGATTTAATACAAACTATCACTTCTGTGTGATTTTCATGTACTAATATTCATGTACACTAATTTCAGAACAAGTTGAAAAGACAGAATTCAAAAGGTTACCCATAGGACCTAGAACATCCAGTGTTGCAAATAAAATAATTAGATCTCTGATATTCAAATTCAACTCCCCACTCTGAGTTCAATTATATTGCTTACTTCTTCTGAACACAGCCCTATTACTGTTATAATTTGAAATAATTTCACATTATCTAATTGTTTACCATTTCTTGATGTGTTATTGTTTTGTTAAAAAAAAAAGTAATTGAAGTTTTAGTGTATTTGATTCCATGATTACAAAATGTGAGGGCTTCTTATTCAGTTTGGCAAAACCAACACATAAATAAAACCCTAAATTTTAAGACATTAAAAATTAATTGAGGAATTAGAAAAAGATATATCTAAATTACTCTATAATTTCACCATTTTATAAATGTATTACAGAAAGAATTAGACAAGATTTCCCATTATGAAATTTTAATAATGCCACAACTAGCTATAATATTCAGGAGACCAGGTAAATGTTTCTACCCCTTATGGGAAAAGAATTATGAATGGACTCATTTCACTAACCCAACATGGGCTGAGACAAATACTAAGATATGAAAAGACAAGTGTTGTCATCCAAAATAGTAAACCTAGTAATAAAACAGTAGGTCTGAATAAAGTGCTGAAATTTATTTCTAATAAGTGTTGACAGATCTTGGCAAATCTAGAGAACTAGACCACACATAACTAAAATTCAACAAGTCAATACTGGTTTTGTATCCCAGGGGACTAGGATGAATCAGAGCAAGGTTATCACTTAATGGTGAAAAGATAGAGAAAAATTAAACCTAAAAGATTGTTAACAGTATTCTCCTCTCAAAAACATTAATTTAGGCTTCAACTTTTGGTTCAAATTGGCAAATGGAGTTGGGGTTCAAGTATGAACTAATCTCTTAATGAATGAGAATAACTACCTTTCCATAATCTCTCAGCACCTTGGAAAAAAGAAGTAGATTCACTGTGGGTAATGATTTGTGGCCAAGATTTTGAGCAGCACAAATCATATTTCACATGCAAATAAAAATCACCTCTAAAATATAAATGATACACATCATCGTATGGAATTGAAAATTCCTTATATTTTGTTTTTAATACATTCATCCACCATCTATCTTTAGTCTCTTTCACATTCTTCATATTCTTTTGTCTTCAATAAAGTCTGGTTAACCTGAGAGAATACTGGGAAGCCCGTACTCCCTCAATTTTTCAGTGCTAGGAAGGAGTGTGAATATTTCCTTTTCAAGCACCCTGAGACTTTTAGTCCAGTGTTCTCACACTCTCAAGAACATCCCCCTCCAATCTTATTCCTCAAACCATTCAAACATACAGCTAGCTATCACTATCACTTTCAGCTACCACCTCTGTAGAATCAGATTTCGGACACTTCAACCCCATGTATTCATCCCCACGCCTTCCCCAGTTCTACCGATGTCGTGTTGTAGCTCATCATCTATAGATAGCTCACATAAAATTCTAGCTTTTTTTTCTTTAACTTTTATAATGAAATTCCCTGGTGGCTCAGCAGTACAGAATCCACCCACCAATGCAAGAGACACGGGTTCAATCCTTGGGTCAGGAAGATCCCCCTGGAAAAGGAAATGGCAACCCAGTCCAGTATTCTTACATGGAAAATCCCATGGATGGAGGAGCCTGGCAGGCTACAGTCCATGGGGTGGCAAAGAGTCAGACAGAACTCAGCAACTAAACAACAAACAACAAACAACAACAACTAATCTCCACTTGCAGCCTTGTCCTCCAATCTCAAGAAACCACGGACCCTGGTATAAACAGGAGGCTGTCTGAATTCTGAAAGATAAGTTCTCGAATCTCTCACAGCCTACTTTTCCAGTTGTCTTGCTCTTATGATACTTTGTGGCAAGAAATGAATACTTATCTAAACATCAGGTCTTGGATACCACTCCAATCCCCTCCTTTCTTTTCATATCTTACTCTTCTAGATTTATAATTTCTCCTATGCAGCTTAAAATTCATGTCCATGGCTTTAAATATTTGTATCAGCAAGGACATTCAGCTCAAAACTGCCAATGCTTCCGACTCGATTGGATTCATTAACAAGGACAGAATATTATTTAACCAAACAAAGTGTCCTGAGGTAGTAAGTCCATTCTCCAGTCATCAGTGTCCTTACAGATCCAGGCTTCACTTTTCCATTTTCCAGCACTCACTTTATGTGTTTGCTTTCATGTTATGGTTGACAGATGGCAACTAGAATTCTAGTTCTCATAAGGAGAAGCGATAGGAAAAGATAGCAGGAGACGGGAAATGCCATCTCAGTCTTTTGAAGGAGTCTCATCAGACTTCCTTCCCTTCCTATTTAATTGTCAAGGAAGGGGTCAACCATCATTTTTGAAACCACTTATTGCTAAGGAAGTAGGATAGTACAAAAAAAAGGATTTACCCTAGACCTAGTAAGAGGACTGTCCTTCCTTAATTCTTATGACAGAGGGATAAATAGAGTAAAACTGAAGCTCCAGCATCAAAAAGGAAGGAGGGGGGAAGCTGCCTGATACATAACCTGCAGGGTCTGTTTCTCTATTTTCTTGCCAATATCCATTTTCCTGTTGCCACTTTTTCTTCCTACAGTCTCTCATTATAGGCACACTGTTAAGTGAGGCATAAAAAAAACAGAATCTTTACAGTATTAACAGTTGTCTGTGATCCTACCCTGTAGGTTATTATTAGAATACACACCGACTTGCTAAATTATCTAATAAAAAGAACAGCATGGCAAGCCAGAGAGCATCTTTGCTTCAATAAAATGAAACAACAAAATCTCCACAATCACAGTTCAAACCCTGACTCTGATATTTCTGCCTTGGGAAAGCCAGCAACTTTAAAAACCAATCTGCATGAGCGGATTTATCCTGAATCGAATAAAGTTTAAGCTTTAAGGTCTTTCACTGACACAGGTTCCTATAACACTCCTGATTATGCATTCTCGTACTGTAAAAAGCCTGAAATTTTCATGAGCTTGAGACTCTTCAAAATCTGTGTCTGCCTGTGCTGATATGTCAACCTTTTCTACCTGCATGCTATTGAGCATGTCACTTACCCCTTTATCCATCCACTATCTTATCCTCAAAATTGGCTTCAAAATAGAAGGAGCCCTACCTTGCTTGAATAACTGTGATGAGAATGAGAGATACATATCTGGAAGTGCTATGTAGCAATGTTCAGTGTAATTATTATCAGCATCAATATACAGAGTTCTCTTGTAGCTGCTTTTTTCCACCAAGAGGCTGCTGTTGCATCTGCTCCTGCAGTTTGTCTCCAGGATATTACAGGAGCTCAGCTTTAAACGAGCGAAGCCATCCCTGACTGCTGTCTAGAATACCCATTCAGCTGCAGGTGTTTTCCAGCTATCTACTGTGATGTTACATCGCTTCAGGCTGTGCTACAGGGGACCCTCCTAGGGCTTCATCTGCCTACCATGTGCTCAACTCCTCTTGGGCCCTGGGGAGCTGACTTTCATGTAGAATGGTTTCAACTTCTCGGGATTGCATGAGTCCTGGGACCTCATTGTGAGAAACTATGCCCTACCATCTGGCGTGAAGCGTGGTACTAAGAGATGCTGATAGAATTTGTCTCCTAACTGAATGTGGTGATGGTTGGTGTCATTTCCATAAACAAGACTAGACAGCACAATAGCTTTGGAGGCTTTCATTTTGGTCTGGAATGTGTTTCTTTGTTTTCATCATCCTGTCAATCTTGCAAATGTTATGAGTTTTAAAATATGATTTATTACTTTACCCACTAATGTGCCATTATTAGATAGAGAGCTGCTGAAGTAGCAGAATTCAGTAACAAGCAATTTTACAAGTAATTATGCAGTCATGGGTTGAGTGCATCCAAGTGCTGCAAGTGTTAAATGGACAATAGCAAGTAGAAATCTAGCAAGAGGTGCAGGGATGAGCAGCCTGTATATCAAAGAGAAAGGACTATTCCTGTCCTGGCCCTCACTATAGCACTGATGAGAACAATCATGTAAAATGGGGACTATATCCAAGACAAATTCTATAATGGTTTCATTTCCTACCTCAATATTTTATATCAATGAAAACAAACTAAAACCAGCATTAATAGTCTCTAACATTTGTTAAGTTTATAACATTTGCTATTAGGAAATAAGTAACAGTATCAATGTTTATGAATGAAGAAAGAGAGGCTTATAGATGGAAGTTAACTTATAAATTACAGTTATTAACTCATGGAGGTGAAATACAAACATGAATCCATCAGACTCCAAAGACTTCATTTTAATTCACTGCTTTTTTAGCCATGAATGCATAATGTAATCTCCCATAGAGTTTTTTTTTTTTTTAACAAGATACTCATAATTATCAATTTGACTAGCTTGAGCTTGAAATCTGGTTTTTGCATTTAAAAAATATTCTATAGTAATTCCAATGCATACTTTATTTGGAATCCTCATATTATTTTAGCCTTACAAATAATAATCATCAAATGTCACCTAAAGTTTGATGGTGAGACAGAGGAAAAACTTGCTAATAATGGTGTCTAAATGCAGGCCAATGTTTTTTTGTTTTTTGTTTTCCTTTTGAAATATAGCAGATTAAGCTTCAATAAAGTAAATTTTCTTTAAAAGCAAAATACTAAAACATTTGTTTATTCAAGAAAATACTGAATTATTTTAAAATTTTAAATATAAAGGAAACTACAGAATTATCTTTAATCCCTCATCTTAAAAAAGAAAATCATATGAATTATCACTGTGGCTTTTTAAACATTAATATTTGGTCAAAGTTTCTACATGTAATTAAAGACATGCACACCACTCAATTTAGAATTAAGAAGCTTTAGAAGCTACAAAACTATAGCAAATAAAAATACAGTAGGAGGTGTTATAGTGTACTGGTTAAAAATATAAATTATGAAACTCAGTTGTCTAGATGGGAATTCTGGCTCTAGCCTCAGCTAGGTGTATCACCCTGGGCAGATTATATACCTCTCTATACTTCAATTTTCCTAATTAGTAAAATGGAAATAATAATCATTATGCTTACTTCATTGGATTATATGAAATTACAAGTGCTATTTAGGTGTTTAGTATCATTGTGTTTGGGTGTTAGTCACTTAGTCATGTCCAGCTCTTTGCAACCCCATGGACTATATAGCCCACCAGGTTCCTCTGTCCATGGAATTCTCCAGTCAAGAACACTGGAGTGGGTTGCCTTTCCCTTCTCCAGGAGATCTTCCCAACCCAGGGACTGAACCCCAGTTTCCTGCATGGCAGGCAATTTCTTTACTGACTAAGCCCCCAGGGAAGCCCCATTTAGTATCATTCCATTATTTTAAATGGAAAAAAAAATCCAATTTCTAATAAAGATTATGAAACATGTGAGTTGGGAGGAGCCTCTTTATTTTACAAGAAGAAAATGAAAACCTGAGTCATTTGCAAAAGCCAGTTGTAAGATACAGTTAAAACTAGAACACAGAGGCCTGAACAGAGTGAGTCACCAGTCCAGGTTCGATGCACGATACTGGATGCTTGGGGCTAATGCACTGGGACAACCCAGAGGGATGGTATGGGGAGGGAGGAGGAAGGAGGGTTCAGGATGGGGAACACATGTATACCTGTGGCAGATTCATTTTGATATCTGGCAAAACTAATAAAATTTGTAAAGTTTAAAAAAAAAAAAAAAGAGTAGTTCTATGGCAATGACATCCTTAACCAGTGACCAGATTCTCAGAATTTTTAAAAGAAATAGCTTCATATGACTCATTTTAAATACTTCTCAAAAAATGAACTTATAAATAGTCCAGTATTGTAATCAGATTTAACAGAAAACAAATCACACTAAAAATTATGTCATGTTTTCAAACTATTGACACATCATCTGTAGTTTCTTTACAAAAAAAAAAAAATGGGTCTATAAAAGATGATATTTTTTTCCCAATACCTACCCTAGATAACACAGTACAAAGCTAAACTTTTTTCTTCAACAATGAAGTTGATAAATTACACAAGAAAAATAATGAAGCATGGTATCAATAAAAGTCAGGGCATCAGCTCATACTCCAGGCATCCTTTTAATTATCCCCATTAGTAACTAGGAAGCTATTTCTCAATGGAAAGGATAAAGTCCTTCTTAACATATTCTCAAGGAACAAAATCATAGCCTCCCCTTCCCATAACAGAAAATATGTAACATCCTGGTTTATAAGACATATATTTTGATAGAAAACTCTTGAAAAGTTCATAGCCTTCATGAAGAGCTTTGCATATATAAATAACATTAAGACAGGGCCCAGAAACCATCTTTACCAAGATCTCAAAGAACAAGATATTATGGGAAGATAGAAAAGAAAATACTGAAGTCTCTTCCTTTAAGTAGCATAAGCTTTCTGGTGAAGGCATTAGTGTAAACATGAAGATGATTTATAATTTTTCATAAAACTTATAAAAGGGAGTTAGCACACAGTATTATAATTTTGAACCAAAAGGAGGAAAAATCAGTCTACAGCTGTTATGGTTGAGTTTATAAGAATACTTTACACAGAAAAAAATTTAGAGTCCATGTTTTTGCAGGAAAGGATTTTAAACTCACGCTCATATGGAAGTTACAACTCATCACCAAAGGGAACAGTAGCAGAAGCATGAAGGTATAACTCGAAAAAATGGAAATATATCTGAACACAGAGCAGATTTTGGCCCTTCCCAAATGGAAGGAAAAACTTTTCTTGAGGAGTCACTTCTTTAAATGCATTGAGGGAGTTCAAGTCCTTGAGAGATGACTCCGAGACAAAAAGACAATCTAAGTTTGAATCTCACTTCTACCACATTTTAGAAATGTGATTTTGTGCAAGTTACTCTATCTCTTTCTGCTCTTTAATTACTGTAAAATGTAGATAATAATAGTAGCTGCCTTGTGGGAAAGGGATAAGGATTAAATGAAATAATTTAGGTAATATATTTGAGACAAAGTATTCCATCTTGCATATACCCAACATCTGTTGCCCATTAAAGTTATTTTTCTATTAGAGTAAACCAAAATAATAAGGAACATCTTCCTACAGATGAAGAGAGGAGACGTATCCCTTAAACACATTCCACTAAAAGATATGACTACTGAGAGAATGAAACTCAATACCAGAATAGTATGAGTAAGGACACACAGTCTTCCTTTGGTATTCATGATGGGTTGATTCCAGGACCCCCCACCCAACCCCGCCAAGGATACCAAAATATGCAGATGATCAAGTCCCTTATATAAATAAAATGGCATATTTAACCTACACACATCCTCCCAGCTTTTCTGGTGGCTCAGAGGGTAAAGCATCTGCCTGCAATGCAGGAGACCTGGGTTCGATCCCTGGGTGGGGAAGATCCCCTGGAGAAGGATATGGCAACCCACTCCAGTATTCTTGCCTGGAAAACCCCATGGATGAAGAAGCCTGGTAGGCTACAGTCCATGGGGTTGCAAAGAGTCGGAGGCGACTGAGCAACTTCACTTTCATAACTTTCATTTCATCTTCCTGTAAACTTTAAATCATCTCTAGATTAACTATATAACACGGTGTAAATGCTACGCAAATAGAATGTAAATAGTTGCCAGAGCATGGCAAATTCAAGGTTTGCTTTCTGGAACTTTCTGGAATTTCTTCTCATCCATATGAAGCACCAACCTCACTGTGTGGGCTTACACATGCACTCTCTTTCCCTGCTTAGGTTTTCTGTGTAATAAACTAAGTGCCTAAATGCCTAAGTAACATATGTTCAGTGGTGTCTGACTCTTTGCAACTCTTTGGATTGTAGCCCACCAGGCTCCTCAGTCCATGGGATTTTCCAGGCAAGAATACTGGAGTGGGTTGCCATTTCCTTCTCCAGGGGATCTTCCCGACCCAGGGATCGAACCCAGGTCTCCCGCATTGTAGGCAGACGCTTTAAACTAAGTGCCTAAATGCCTAAGTAACATATGTTCAGCGGTGTCTGACTCTTTGCAACCCTTTGGACTGTAGCCCTCCAGGCTTCTCTGTCCATGGAATTTTCCAGGCAAGAATACTGGAGTGGGTTGCCATTCCTTACTCCAGGATATCTTTCCTGACCCAGGAATCGAACCCGAATCTCCTGTGTCTCCTGCATTGCAAGCAGATTCTTCACCCTCTGAGCCACTGGGAAAGCCTATTAAAGAAAGAACATAGCTATCCCAAGCCGATGTATCTAACAGATATATAAACTTCTTTATTTCGATGTTCCTCTCACATTCCAAATTGACTATATCCAAAACTGAACTTCTGATCTCACCCTTCTCTGCTACTATTCCTACTCCCCATCCACTAACTCTGTTGTACCAAATCCTGCTCCTCTTCTAATCTACATTTAAGTCAAGAGAAAGGACAGAAGTAGGTAAGAATGGCAGTGGAATTTTAGCAAAATGGATGGAATTGAGAGCTGGATCAAAACTAAAATTGATAGAACTTGATGGTTTTGATCCAGCTCTCAATCCTGTCCATTTTGCTAAAACTCCACGCCATTCTTACTTACTTCCGTCCTTTTTCTTGACTAACAGAAGCTCATTTCCTTATGTCTCCAACCACGTTTCCCCTCTGTAATTTCTTCTCTCCACTATAGGAGTATACTCTAAACGCATATTTGAAACATGTCACTACCTGGGTTAAAATCCCAATGACTTTTCATTTCCTTTAGAAGAAAGTCCAAAGTCTTTAGCATAGTGTATAATCCATATATTGATCCTTTTCATTCCATCCTAATCTCTCATCATTCCATTCCTAGTACTCTAATCCACAATAGGCTGAACTACTTTTCATTTCATGTAGTTCCCACCCCCCCACCCCACCCCCACCCCCGCCTGCTTAGCTACTTCCTATTTAATCTGGTCACATCTTTGATAATTCTTCCTCCTGAAGCTTTTCCTCACTCTCTAAAAGTCTGGCCCAGGTTATCCTTCTGTTCTGGCATCAAATTATATCCTCTTTCTAAGTTTACACCTCATCATTATACCCACATGTTGAAATAAGTTGCCCAGAACACCAAAAGTTCTCAGAAGTTGGGGACATTGTCATTGTTCATTGATACATCCCTAACTCCTAGCCCACTGTCAGTTATACATCAATGCAAAATAAATTGTGATGGTATTGAATTTTATAGTGTTTTCCTCCCACAGTTGGAGGACAGCATGGTTCAGTTATTTCCAAATAATCTCTTGCCTTCATTTTAAAACTCCATATTGCTGTCAATCAATCAATTTATCTATCTAGCTATAGAATGAGAGGGGCATCCCTGATAGCTCAGTTGGTAAAGAATCCGCCTGCTATGCAGAAGACACTGGTTTGATTCCTGGGTGGGGAAGCTCTGCTGGAGAAGGGAAAAGCTACCACTGCCTACTGCAGTCAGGGTTCTAACATCCATTACGGTCAAAATGGAGCATCGCCACTCCCTACAGACCTAGTTAGCCATACTTCTGTGTGCTTCTGAGCCGTGGTTAGCAAAATACAAATCTGAGTATGTTCTAAGAGGCTATGAATCAGCGATAACCAGATATCACTCTTTAGTCACTTCATAAAGTAGAGAAATTTTAGTGGCAATAATAATAACAGTTAATTATGTAACTCTGGCTATAATGAAATATTTGACTCTACACCAAAATGTAAGAAGTTTCTTAAGCAGTTTTTCCTAAAAACCACCACTATGAAAAACTATAATCATATATCATTAAAATATATCATTAAAATATATATGGAATGAATGAAAATACATGTAATTTTAAAAACCCTA
Source organism: Bison bison bison (assembly GCF_000754665.1). NCBI lineage: Eukaryota > Metazoa > Chordata > Mammalia > Artiodactyla > Bovidae > Bison > Bison bison. The sequence continues at coordinate 3,344,580 of NW_011494772.1, read as the reverse complement.
AAAATCAGATATTTAGGTGTGAATAAATATCTCTTGAAATTACATAATACTTGGTATGAGATAATAAAACAAAATGTGATCTCTGTTTGCATATATAATGACTGTTTTCCATGATATGTGGAAACAAAGAACAGCAATGTAGTATGCTATCTGTTATTGCACGTTTTTGCTTTTCCTTTCCCTAAAAAAACATTAAATAATCCATATCAAATACAACTGTTGATATATGTATTATTTTCCTCATATTGCACAAATGGAATTCAGTTTAAAGAAGATAAATGCTATTTAGAAAACATTCTATAAAATCTGTCTCTTCACTGTTTCTGGAGTTATTTCTCCACTTATCTCCAGTAGTATATTGGGCACCTACCAACCTGGGGAGTTCATCTTTCAGTGTCCTATCTTTTTGCCTCTTCATGCTGTTCATTCTCAAGGCAAGAATACTGAAGTGGTTTGCCATTCCCTTCTCCAGTGGACCATGTTTTGTGAGACCTCTCCACCATGATCCGTCCATCTTCGGTGGCCCTACACAGCATGGCTTATAGTTTCATTGAGATAGACAAGGCTATGGTCAATGTGATCAGTTTAGCTCGTTTTCTGTGGCTGTGGTTTTCACTCTGTCTGCCCTCTGATGGAGAAGGATAAGAGGTTTATGGAAGCTTCCTGATGGGAAAGACTGACTGAGGAGGAAACTGGGTCTTGTTCTGATGGGCGGGGCCATGCTCAGTAAACCTTTAATCCAATTTTCTGTTGATGGGCAGGGCTGTGTTTCCTCCCTGTTGTTTGACCTGAGGCCAAACTATGGTGGAGATAATGAAGATAATGACCTCCTTCAAGAGGTCCCATGCATGCACTGCTGCACTCAGTGCCCGTTGACCCTGCAGCAGGCCACACAATCTACCCATGCCTCGGCTGGAGACTCCTAAACACTCAGGGGCAAGTCTGGGTCAGTCTCTTGTGGGGTCACTGCTCCTTTCTCCTGGGTTTTGGTATACACAAGGTTCTGTTTGTGCCCTCCAAGAGTCTATTTCCCAGTCCTGTGTAAGTTCTGGTGGTTCTATGGCGGAGTTAAAAGCAAAAGAGTTGCAGAAAAACATCTACTTCTGCTTTATTGACTATGCCAAAGCCTTTGACTGTGTGAATCACAATAAACTGTAAAATTCTACAAGAGATAGGAATACCAGACCACCTGACCTGCCTCCTGAGAAATCTGTATGCAGGTCAAGAAGCAACAGGTAGAACTGGACAAGGAACAACAGACTGGTTCCAAATCAGGAAAGGAGTATGTCAGGGCTGTATATTATCACCCTACTTATTTAACTTATATGCAGAGTACATCATGAGAAATGCTGGACTGGATGAAGCACAAGCTGGAATCAAGATTGCTGAACAAAATATCAATAACCTCAGATATGTAGATGACATCACCCTTATGGCAGAAAGTAAAGAAGAAGTAAAGAGCCTCTTGATTAAAGTGAAAGAAAAGAGTGAAAAAGTTGGCTTAAAACTCAACATTCAGAAAACTAAGATCATGTATCCCAGTCCCATCACTTCATGGCAAATAGATAGGGAAACAATGGAAACAGTGAGAGGCTTTATTTTCTTGGACTGCAAAACCACTGCAGATGGTGACTGCAGCCATGAAATTAAAACATATTTGCTCCCTGGAAGAAAAGCTATGACCAACCTAGACAGCATATTAAAAAGCAGAGACATTACTTTGCCAACAAAGGTCCATCTAGTCAAGGCTATGGTTTTTCCAGTAGTCATATCTGGATGTGAGAGTTGGACTATAAAGAAATCTGAGCACCGAAGAATTGATGCTTTTGAGCTGTGGTGTTGGAGAAGACTCTTGAGAGTCCCTTGGAACACAAGGAGATCCAACCAGTCCATCCTAAAGGAAACCAGTCCTAAATATTCATTGGAAGGACTGATGCTGAAGCTGAAACTCCAATATTTTGGCCACCTGATGTGAAGACCTGACTCATTTGAAAAGACCCTGATGCTGGGCAAGATTGAAGGCAGGAGGAGAAGGGGAACTATAGAGGCTGAGATGGTTGGATGGAATCACGGACTCAATGGACATGAGTCTGAGTAAGCTCTGGGAGTTGGTGATGGACAGGGATGTCTGGTGTGCTACAGTCCATGGGGTTGCAAAGAGTTGGACACGACTGAGCAACTGAACCGAACTGATACAGTATGTCATCATTCCAGGATCTGTGCCATCTAAATAAAATTCTTTTTTCTTTGGAAAAACATAAAAAAGTTATTTTTATGTTTTGGAAAAACATAAGTTATTTCTTAAATGACTAATTATAGGTGCTGCACATTATATTTTCAGTAAAGTGTCAAGTAAACATGTTAGAACAGACACATCAAATACACAAAATTACTAGGTAGTATGTATAGATACTATCAACCTTTTTGATTGACTCATATTTTATTTACTCTGCATTTAGTTACCAAAGCCGCAAGCTTAATAGTTCTGTTTATAAAAACAAAGCTAGGCAAGCTGAATGCTAAGAACAAATATATGTGAACTCATTTTTTAACTTGTGGATGCATGCACACACATCTTTTTATTATCAGCATGCTCCCAAATTAAAATTGTTACCACATGCTAAGCAAACTTTTTCAGATGTTCAACAAAGGAGATCAAAAGAGATTTCATCATATATTTTTAGATCTTTGACCAGTCAAACATATAGGAACACAGACATGTCAAAACATCAAGTAATCCAAAGGTCCAACAACTTAGAAATTTTCAGTTCAGTGAAACTCATGAAGAGTAGATGAGTATACTTTCTTACTTTCCTTACTGACTTCTTACAGGCGAAGCTTTTCATGGAGACTTATTTAGTATTATAGTTATTTGAAGGTAAGACTTGAGTAGGGACTAAAAGGAAGATAAGAATATAGATAAGTTGGGAAAAGAGGTTTAGCTTTACAGGCGGATAGAAAATCACAAAACCAAGTGTGCAGGTGCAAAGTAACATGTATGGGGCCATGAGAAAACTGGCCTGGACGATTTTCTATTGGAGGTATGAGACTGATAAAGTGACCATTTTTAGAATTCTTCTCTTTGCCTGTTCCAAATTTTCTGTTAAACCCCTTTTGTAGTTAGAGGAAGTCTAAGGGATGTGTAAGATCTATTCTCTAGAGATAAAAAACATCAATTTTATTGTATATTCCATTCTTTCCTTAAACATCCCATGCAGTCACTGAGTTTTGACCTATTTCTATATCAAAACCTATTTCCTACTCTAGTTTCAGAAACTGAGCCATTTTATTCTACCAGTTTTGAATCTTTGTTTCTCTGACTAGTTACTGGATTCTGGTCTTTTCTCTAATCTTCTGGATTTCCTTCACCCTCAGCACTGATGATCATATTACCATTTCTCCAATTTAAGCTTCTCTTGGGCTAACCCTTTCCTTGCTGACACCTCCACCTACCACCCTATGACAGGCTCTCCTAATACCACATATTGTCTGCTATTTCTCATTATTCTGAAACACTCATTCAAAATCACACTTATGTTCTGTTCAAGGATGCACGCTTGTCATATTTTTTCCTTGTTAAGCTTATCTTTTTAGCAATAATTTTATTCACTTATTTATTTTTTGGCTGTGCTGGGTCTTCATTGCTGTGTGGACTTTTCTCTAGTTGTGGCAAGGAGAGGGGGCTCCTCTCCAGTTGCTTTTGCAGGTTTCTCATCGTGTTGGCTTCTCTTGTTGCTGAGCCAGGCCCTAGGTTGCACGGTCTTCGGTAGTTGTGGCATGAGAGTTCAGGAGCTGTGGTTCCAGGGCTCTAATGCACAGACTCAATAGTTGTGGTACATGAGCTTAGTAGCTCCGCAGCATGTGGGGTCTTCCCGGATCGGGGATTGAACCTGTGTCTCCTGCACTGGCAGGCAGACTCTTTACCACTGAGCTGCCAAGGAAGTCTGATAAGCCGATCTTGATCCTGAGTCATGGTCATCCTAACATGTCAAGTACTGGTGCCAACTCATCCTCATACTTTCCTAGAGCTCATCAAACACAGTCTCCTGTTTGGTAACTGGTTCTAAAGTTGGAAATCTGGACAGATGCTTTGCAAACAGTGTAAAAGTGCCGTTGACATTCCAAAAGGATTTTATGAAGACATTTCTAACAGCTGACATTAACAGTTCTCATTATCCTCAGAGTTGATTACATTTTGTTTATATTTTTTAATACAGTTTTTAATTCTGCAGTATTTCTGAGACAAAAGTAGATTTAGGAAGCAATGCAGAAACAAATAACAGAAGCAAAAAGATAGCTAAGTCCTTTGATCAGTGGATATTATGTACTATTTGGATGGTTTTTTAAACTTTTAAAAGATATTTGCCAAAATATGAAAGAGAAAAAAGGTAATGAACCCATTTAATGGGTGTGCTCAGGAAAGTATGCTTAAAATGAGGCTGCAGTCAAAAGGGATCCTCAAAAAGCCACCTGCCCCGAACCTTGGAATAGGATAACTTAACCTTATTTGTAATATATAAAAATATATATATATTAGACTCATGTAATGATGATATAATAAAGGCTTTAAAAAGTGATTTTGACCTAGAAATCAAAAGTTGAGAAAATTCTAATCAGGGAAATATTACATATTTTCTTTTTTTTTAATTTTATTTATTTATTTATTTATTTTAAATTTTATTTTATTTTTAAACTTTACAATATTGTATAGAATTAATACTGATTATCTTAATCCCCTATGCTTCATCACAGACCGAATGCCCCCCTATTTCGGGTATGCAAACACAGAGTACATTATTTTACTCAGTTGAAGACAAACTTAAGAGTACTTACTACTGTGAAACATGGAATGGCTAAAAAATCCCCAATTCACATGAGGTTTTGGGCTCATAAATTATAGATCCAGAAGATATTAAAGAAAGTGAGGGACTTTTCCAATGTATTCATCCCAAAAGTTCATTGCTATAATTAGCACGGAAAAACTTCTGGATAGCATAAAGTAATGCTTAACATTTTTTTTTATTATTGCTGAAAATTTATTCAGGATATGGCCAATTATGAAATAGTTTTATAATTCTCTAAATATAAGATTAAAATAGAGGATATTCTGTTCATCTTTTTAATCTTAAAACTACAATAATATCAGATACATTCAATGTTTCATTATATAAAAGTATGTATCAAAAACATTCAGGTGTAAAAAATCTAAAATTTCAGTGCTATTTCTTTTTTATAATTTTCTTTAAAATTTATCCTGATTCTGCCACTAACAAAATGCATACAGACAAAATGACAGTGCTGTATTTCGTTACAATTGTTTGAATTGAAGAAAAATCCCTGTAACTACACTATATAAAATATAAACGCTAAACAACTGGCCAATTGTAGATAATCAGGAAACAAATCTGGAAGGATTTTAAGTGTTGTAAACATAATATGGTATTACATTCCACAAGCTACCTGCTTAACAAATGACTTTTAACTAATTAGTATGTCTCCAGACAAATATAACAAATAGGAATGAAATAAGTTTGAATATGAAATTCCAGTAAGCAACTTACTAACAGACATTCTGGAAAGATTTGGTAGTACATTTACAACATATATACAGGAAAAGGAAATGCTTCCTGTAAGGTTTGTGATGAATATTTTAGGGTTTGAGATGACTATGGTAATCAATGTAGTCACTCTTTGGTGTGATAATATTGGACCACTTTTATAAGATATTTTCCCATGCTGATTTTTTTCCCTAAAGAGCCTTCATAAATGTCAAGTTTTTCCAAACAGAAGGCAATTTTTCTGGCCATTATTTCTGTTTCTTTGCAATTAAAATCAGATGATTTAACAGGCCAAAAGTTACATCAGGAAGAGATTTTCATAAGAGGCACAGCAGTTTTATAGGCAATGAGGGGTGTGTCTGCTGGATTCAAAAGAATTTATTGCATAATTTCTCTAGGTAATTTCCTACAAAAGTATATTTTCCATATCTAACCAATTCTACCATCTCTTCCTGAAGACTTCATGTTTTATAGGAGAATATTCTTGCAGTGATACTCTGCTATTTGTGATACTAGATGAAAGAACATTAAAAATAAAGAGCTTTTAAAGCTATAACAATCCAAGTTTAAAAATAAGTGCAAACTACACATTAAGATCTTTAGTACAGGAAGAAGCATGTTGTTGAGTACTTCCTAATCCTTGGAAGGCAACACAGAACCTAAAGATCTCTTTACTAAGTTATAGAAAGAATACTCCAAATATATAAATAAGATATGTCAAAAGAACTGGACAGGCTCATCAAATGGTCTGGTACAAAAACAAAACAAAAAAACACTAGACCACAATTCAGAGGTATGTCTTCCTTTTCTTTATTAAACTTACTTAATTTTAATTTATCAAATAAGTGATTTGATAACACCAGAGAAGACTTCAGGGAAAAAATGTTACAGAAGGAAACCATGAACTTCACCATCCTCATCGTCATCATTGGATTATACTCTTAAAAACATTCTACAAACTGCTTTCAAGTTTATTCGTTTCTTTTTAAGGTACAATGTCTTTATAAATAGGCAGATCACATATGTTTTTATCTTGTAGATATGAAAGCTGAAGTATAGAATAGGTATATACCTAGTACACTACTACTACTACTACTACTACTAAGTCGCTTCAGTCGTGTCTGACTCTGTCCGACCCCATAGACGGCAGCCCACCAGGATGCCCCGTCCCTGGGATTGTCCAGGCAAGAACACTGGAGTGGGTTGCCATTTCCTTCTCCATTGCGTGAAAGTGAAAAGTGAAAGTGAAGTCGCTCAGTCGTGTCCGACTCGTAGTGACCCCATGGACTGCAGCTACCAGGCTCCTCCATCCAGGGGATTTTCCAGGCAAGAGTACTGGAGTGGGGTGCCATTGCCTTCTCCATACCTAGTACAGAATAGGTATATAATCTTTCTATGATGACTTGACCAAGGACACATAGCTAGTAAATATTCTGAATAAAAACTAACTGAAATAAGATTGCTTTCACTTCATATTGGGGCTTCCCTCATAGTTCAGTCGGGAAAGAATCCACCTCAATGCAGGAGACCTGGGTTCGATTACTGGGTGGGGAAGATCCCTTGGAGAAAGAAATGGCAACCATTCCAGTATTCTTGTCTGGAGAATCCTATGGACAGAGGAGCCTGGCAGGCTACAGTCCATGGGGTCGCCAGAGTTGGACACAGCTTAGCGACTAAACCACCACCACCATCAGTCCATATTAGAAGTATTTATATTGTACCCATATTGAAAAGTAGTAATCTCTGATCTTTGCATTACCCGGTTCTATTAGGAGAAATTATGCCCTTGTAAACAGAGCAGGGGCATGCGCAAGAGATGCATGTGACTTTAAATTCCCATCTTTCCACTTCGTATCTATGTATCTCGTCAAAGCTAATCAAGGTACTTGACCCTAAACTTCTTTACCTGCATGCTGGAAATGATACCTCTGTTTCCCTCCCCCATAGGGCTACTGGAAAATTAAATGAGATATATATATATGACAAGGGCTCAGGGCAATGTCTACAACTAACAATGTGCACACAAAAAACATCTGTTCCTTTCCCGTCAAACATTACACTATTCTATCAGTTCAGTTCAGTCGCTCAGCAATGTCCGACTCCTTGCGACCCCATGAACTGCAGCACGCCAGGCCTCCCTGTCCATCACAGGGTGTTTACTGGTATACTAGTCCATACCAGTTACCTAATGTTACACCTAGAGAAAATTTTATACAGCTGGTATTCTTGAGGAAATTTTCATCATTAAGAAGTAAACTTTTCAAACAGAAAATAATATACTAAAATTATAAAAATGAGGCACCAATCACTTCTATTACAGAGTGTCAGACTCGAGAGGATATAAAGTGTTCTAGATGATTCACTTTCTGCTAGCTACTTTCTGCTAATAATTCTAGTTTCAAATAGCAAGTGATTTTTAAATCTTTTTCTACACATCATTATCTGAAGACCATGTGTCTAGTCTTATTTTTGAGGTATTTCCATGAAGCACATTGAATTCACTTCTTTCTCACGTTTCCCCTCTAAGCTAGACAACAGTTGCTGTTGAAGCATGATGAGTGACAGTATAGGAAAAGGTCAGCCAGTGGACTCAGTGATGACTCAGGAAACCAGCAACACATATGGTTTATTTTGCAGAAAGCTAAAAGACCATAATAAGAAAGAAGGCTAAGTCTATACAATCAAGCAAAGTCTCAATGCTGTATCTCAAGAGTGATGACCTCTTAAATGTGCATGTATATTTCAAAAGATATAAAATTGTACAGTAACATTATGTGTTGCAAAGTGTACTTAGATGATTTTCCTTCTATGTAAGAACCATATGTACCCAAACCCCTACACTGTAAAGTTTGGTGTCTCTAAGAGCACACTAAACCATTCTCCTTCAAAGCCCATGTTGTTCAGATTTCCTTGAAGTCAACCCCCACCCACAGCACTTTGAAAAATACTCTTTCAAACTAATACATATTTTCATGTTTATTATGCCAGTTAGATTTGGTAAATATGCTGAACTGTTACTTGGGGACTTTTGCTTATTTTTCAGACTTTCTACTATTGATTCTGTTCTAATCCTGAGAATTAATAGAAATGGTATATTAAGCATAGCTCTGATCTTCTCCCTCAAACACATAATAGATTTATTAATAGATTTATTGTTATATTACAAAAGAGGCTAAGCTAGTCTTACTTCTGAAGCATTTTAGCTTAGGTTTCTTCTTTCTTCCACTGAAACATCTTCTGTGTATACAACATAATTAAGGAAAACCACAACAGTTGTTTTCTGCCAGTGGGAATGTTTCAAAAACTATTACTTCAGAGTGGTTTCCTTTCTTCCCCCTCCTTTTTTTGGCAAAGGAGTCTTTTATTAAACCCACTGTACCTCTCAATCATCCCTCCTGTCCTCCATTTTTTAACTCTGAAAAATAGTACTGAGGGGAAAAAAGTTCTGGGGAAGATTTTTTTTTTTCCATTGACGAATAGTCTGGAATCTAACACTTGGATGAGAAATTGAGTATCTGCTCCTTGACTCAACTCATGAGTGCAAAAGCAAAAAGAGAAAACTTGCAGGATTTGGCAACAAACTTTTCCTCTGGACTTATTCTATTGGCTTGCGGTACAACTGCTGTACATCTATTAAGAGTTCCAGTGCCTATTGGTTGGGTTCATCTGCTTCAGGCATTTCCCTTTTAAGCTCAGCACTTGGGCTTAGAAGTGCTCCTTGAAGGTTCCGTTTCAAAAACCTCTTTTGGTTACAAGAGCTCCTTCTGCTTGTTCCTTTGTACAGCTTCCTGTTTGTGCCTGTTTATTAAATGTCCTTTTCCAAGTAACCATTGACTGTTGGAACTTGTACAGGACTCATAATGATTCATTTGATCTTCAAATGCTTGGAAAGAATCACTATTGATCCTATCCTTATTCCACCACTTGGAAGTCTGGCAGCCCAATTACCACATTCCCAGTCGTCCTGCACTGCTAGGGTTTTCTTAGGAAAGTTCATACCAAATCAAGAGAAAGTTAGAATTGATGTACATTTTTATCTTTCTTGATATTCACCATGTTGAGAAATATATCTGCCAGATTTCTTGTGACTAATTTCGTCTCCCTGCCCCCTTCTGTGTCTTAATGACACAGACCACATCAGAAACTCACTAAGAAACATGGACCTGGAAATCTCTCCTTAAAAATGTATATTTAAATTACTTCAACATAGATAATTGTCAGTTAACCATATTTAAAATTATTAGGTATATAACTTTTATCAAGAATCTATTCTTCATAAATAAATGTATCTCTTCCAATTCTAAATTTAGCTATAAGATCAACATTACTCAGTTCTTTTCATAATCACTATTCAAATATGAACATACTTTAGGGTTTGAGAAAAAAAATTAATTTTGATAACATTCATTACAGTACCTTTCTTTAGAGCAAATAACTAGGTCTATTGGGAAAAAATACACCAAATTAGACAATAATAAGGAAACTCTCAATGACACTATTTAATATTATGATATTTCATTCATATTATTTTTTATGAACAACAAACATTTATTTCCCACAATTTTAGGTGCTAGGAAGTCAAAGGTCATGGTGCTGGCAAATTTTTTGTTTACTAAGGGCCTACTTCCTTGCTGATCACATATACTATTTTAAACCTAAAGTTTGTGCTTTCTGTATTTTGAAGTGTACCCAAAAGATATAACACAGTTTGATCTATCAATCAGTATATAAATTAAATAATAAAGTACATAACATATATACATGTTTGTTTATTTTATAACCAGAGTTATCAGATAAATGAACGTTACCCTTGCATTACTCAATGCTTTGAAAGGTGATTTTATGTGAAGGTAAGACCTGACCCAGACTGTTTGTGACTTGAAGCTCTGGGGTAAGCTTTTTGTAAAACTTCCCTTCAAAAGGAAAGGGATCCAAATTTCATCAGAACTCTTCAGATACCAGCACCAGGAAGGCTGATTATCCCTTGCAACACACCGTGAATATCTGGGAGGACTAAGGTAACACTGCAAACACTTTAAGAGTGTGTATGTCAAATCCTGTTAAAACAAATTTCTATATGACACATTTTAAAGCCCCAAGTGATGGTCCAAATATTTCAAAAATATTCAACCCAACAGAAAATTTGGACAGACTCCAAATTTGCTGTTTCAAGATGTGACCTGTGGTGGGCTCTGGGCCTAATGTTGGCTTATATGTCAGAGATTAATGTTTATCTGTGGACTTGCCAAACATTCTTTTTATGAAGGAAAGTTACAGTATTAATTTTTGAAGAAATCCTTTTTTTTAGTCTCCAGTTTTGATTTATATTTTTGATCTGCATCTGCAAATGAATTTCTGACTAAGTTTCAGCTCATGAATTTCTTTGCTATACCAGTCAGTATGGTTAAAATTTTTTTTTAGATATTCTTAATAACTCCCTATCACAGATAGTATAGGTATCTGGATTTATGTACTAAAATTAAGATTGGAGTAGATTTCTTAAAATCATGGTCATACATTTTTCTTGTTTTTCCCCTCTGGTCAACCTCAAGTCTTTAGAACTAAACACATTTAACTCAGGGAATCTGTACTACTTGGAAACGCTTAACTGTAATGCAACATGCTTTGGGAATGTTATAGTATGACTACCTTAATAACATAGGTTAGTAGATTCCTGCTAGAGTGTGTTTTCAAATGAGAACATAATTGTAGCTTAGAATGAATGAAGTGATGGTTCCTGTCATTCATAATACACACACAAGTTTTGCATTTCTCAGTGCAATCAATGATTTACACTCAGATTTGATATTATTCTAAAAAAGTTTTTTCAAGGGAAAGTGTAACTGTAGAATGTCAGTACTACAATAAAGTCCCATAAGTTTGTCTTGAGGTGGAATGTGGCCAGGGTAGTTCTCAGGTTGTGCTAGAGCAGCACTTCGTTACATGGAAGATAGGTTTTATAAGCAGCCTTTGAATCCAGCTAGTCAAATGTAACAGAGAAGGCAATGGCAACCCACTCCAGTACTCTTGCCTGGAAAACCCCATGGACAGAGGAGCCTGGTAGGCTGCAGTCCATGGGGTCGCTAAGAGTCGGGCATGACAGAGCAACTTCACTTTCCTGCATTGGAGAAGGAAATGGCAACCCACTCCAGTGTTCTTGCCTGGAGAATCCCAGGGATGGGGGAGCCTGGTGGGCTGCCGTCTATGGGGTCACACAGAGTTGGACACGACTGAAGCGACTTAGCAGTAACAGTAGCAGCAGTATAATCATATTTAATTTAGCCAGTAGTATACTTCAGCTACAATTTATAATTATCATATAGCTTAATAATATTTTACTTCTAAAGGATTTATAAAATAAATTTTTTAAATTTATTATCTCTAGTTTGAAGTTACTTATACCTGACCCTAATCCCAACTAAGACCATGTAATTCATACTTGAATTATCAGCAAAAGTTACTGGAAGGAAGTGGTGTCTAAATTGATAACTGACAGGTGAAAAGAGAGTTGCTGGAATGGAAAGTGGTTAAAGTGTTTCAAGATGAGACTGAAGAATGTGCAAAATGGGAGGACAGAATATGATCTGTTTTAGTACAAAAGCAGTATTTGGAAAATTAGTGTTTGTGGATGTGGTAAATGTTTCAAGAAATAAGATAGTAGATATAAATAAGGGACAGATTAAGTGGGACATATATTCCATATTAAGGTGTCTGTATTTGCAGAATTGAGAACACCTTAAAGCTTTTGATCTGTTTTGTCTTAAGCAGGGGAGCTATGTAACCCAATTTACATTAAAGAATCAATTTCAGCAGAAGCTATGCACAAATCTATTCCAGTGACACTGTTTTTCTTGTAAGGCAAAACAATGTGAAATCTCACAACATTGAGAATGAATTTAAACATTTTTATACTAAAAGATATGGACCTGATATTATAAATTTCTATAATATTTAACTTTAATTAGAGATTTATATGTGCATGATTTCTAAGATGGCATCCTAGTATATGGTATTGTTGCTGTTGCTGTTGTTCAGTAGTTAAGTCATGTCCAATTCTTGAGGCTATGGACTTCAGAACTCCAGGCTACCCTGACCTTCACTGGCTCCAGAGTTTGCTCAGATTCACATCAGTTGAGTTGTTGATGCTACCTAACTGTCTTGCAAAGAGTTGACTGATTGGAAAAGACCCTGATTCTGGGAGGGATTGGGGGCAGGAGGAGAAGGGGACGACAGAGGATGAGATGGCTGGATGGCATCACTGACTCGATGGACGTGAGTCTGAGTGAACTCCAGGAGTTGGTGATGGACAGGAAGGCCTGGCGTGCTGCAATTCATGGGGTTGCAAAGAGTCGGACACGACTGAGCGACTGAACTGAACTGAACTGAACTGTCTTATCCTCTGAGGCCCCCTTCTCCTTTTGCCTTCAATCTTTCCCAGCATCAGGGTCTTTTCCAATGAGTTGGTATTTCACAGCAAGTGGCCAAAGTATTGGAGCTTCAGCTTCAGCATCAGTTCTTTCAATCAATATTGGAAGTTTTACTAAATGTGGTAGTTTTACTAAGTGAAAAAAATGAATTGCGAATTAATATAGTACTTTATAGTTATTAAAAGTTTCTCACCTATTCACTTAATGATTTACATCTTCTAGAATAGGACAACAAAGTATTTTAAAAAGCAACGGAAGGTTTTTCTATATGGAGTAAGGTAGAGTAAGAAAATTAATAGGATATTTCATTTATTTTCCAAGAGTTTCTCACAGAGCAGTCTACAAGTAGAAATGTACAAAGATTGGTAGGATCAAGAATTCTGGAATGTTAAAAAGAAAAAAAGAAATTATATTCAAAATGGATTAAAGATCTAAATGTAACACCAGAAACTGTAAAACTCTTGGAGGAAAATCTAGGCAGAACACACACTGACATAAATCACAGCAAGATCCTCTATGATCCACCTCTTAGAGTAATGCAAATAAAAACAAAAAATAAATAAATGGACCTAATTAAGCTTTAAAAAGCTTTGGCACAATGAAGGAAACTATAAGGAAGGTAAAGATACAGCCTTTGGAATGGGAGAAAATAATAGCAAATGAAGCAACTGACAAAGAATTAATCTTCAAAATATACAAGCAATTCATGCAGCTCAATAACAGAAAAATAATCGACTCAATCAAAAAATGGGCCAAAGAACTAAACAGATATTTCTCCAAAGAAGACATACAGATGGCTAATAAACACATGAAAAGATGTTCAACATCACTCATCAGAGAGATGCAAATCAAGACCACAGTGAGGTACCATCTCACTGATCAGAATGGCTGCCATCAAAAAGTCTACAAACAATAAATGCTATAGAGGGTGTGCGGAAAGAGAACACTGTTACACTGTTGGTGGGAATGCAAACTAGGACAGCCACTATGGAGAAGAGTGTAGAGATTCCTTAAAAAACTGGAAAGAGAACTGCCATATGACCCAGAAATCCCACCAATATTCACTGCAGCACAGTTTACAATAGCTAGGACATGGAAGCAACCTAGACGTTCATTGCCAGATGAATGGATAAGGAAGTTGTGGTACCTATACACAATGGAATATTACTCAGCTATAAAAAAGAACACATGCGAGTCAGTTCTAATGAGGTGGATGAAAGTGGAGTCTATTATACACAGTAAAATAAGCCAGAAAGAGAAACACCAACACAGTATATTAATGCATACATATAGAATGCCATCCAACCACCTCATCTTCTGTTGTCCCCTTCTCCTCCGGACTTCAATCGTGCTCAGCATCTGGGTATTTTCCAATGAGTCAGTTCTTTGCATCATGTGGCCAAAGTATTGGAGTTTCAGCTTTAGCATCAGTCCTTCCAATGAATATTCAGGACCGATTTCCTTTAGGATGGACTGGCTGGATCTCCTTCCAGTCAAAGGGACTCTAAAGAGTGTTCTCCAACACTACAGTTTAAAAGCATCAATTCTTCAGCACTCAGCCTTCTTTATGGTCCAACTCACACATCCATACATGACTACTGGAAATACCATAAGTTTGACTAGATGGATCTTTTTTGGCAAAGCAATGTCTCTGCTTTTCAATATGCTGTCTAGGTTGGTCATAACTTTTCTTCCAAGGAGCAAGAGCCTTTTAATTTCAAGCACCACCAGCAGTTATTTTGGAAACCAAAAAAAAAAAAAAATTTGTCACTATTTCCATTGTTTTCCCATCTATTTGCCATGAAGTGATGGGACTGGATACCATGATCTTAGTTTTCTGAATGTTGAGTTTTAAGCCAACTATTTCACTCTCCTATTTCACTTTAATCAAGAGACTCCTTAGTTCTTCTTTTCTTTCTGCCATAAAGGTGGTGTTATCTGTATATCTGAGGCTATTGATATTTCTCCCAGCAATGTTGATTCCAGCTTGTGCTTCATGCAGCCCAGCATTTTGCATAATGCACTCTGCATATAAATTAAATAAGCAGGGTGACAATATACAGCCTTGATGTATTCCTTTTCCTATTTGGAACCAGTCTGTTGTTCCATGTCCAGTTCTAACTGTTGCTTCTTGACCTGCATACAGATTTCTCAGGAGGCAGGTCAGGTGGTCTGGTATTGCCATCTCTTTCTGAATTTTCCACAGTTTGTTGTGATCCACACAGTCAAAGGTTTTGGCGTAGTTAATTAAGCAGAAGTAGATGTTTTTTTGCAACTTTCTTGCTTTTTTGATGATCCAGCGGATGTTGGCAATTTGACCTCTGGTTCCTCTGCCTTTTCTAAATCCAACTTGAATATCTAGAAGTAGTTGGTGCACGTACTGTTGAAGCCTGGTTTGAAGAATTTTGAGCATTACTTTGCTAGCATGTGACATGAGTGCAATTGTGCAGTAGTTTGAGCAGTCTTTGGTATTGCCTTTTTTTGGGGACTGGAATGAAACCTGGTCCTGTGGACACTGGTCCTGTGGACACCGCTGAGTTTTCCAAATTTGCTGGCATATTGAGTTGAGCACTTTCACAGCATCAACTTTCAGGATTTGAAATAGCTCAACTGGAGTTCCATCACCTCCACTAGCTTTGTTCATTGTGATGTTTCCTAAGGCCCACTTGACTTCACATTCCATGATGTCTGGCTCTAGGTGAGTGATCACACCATTGTGGTTATCTGGGTCATAAAGATCTTTTTTGTATAGTTTTTCTGTGTATTCTTGCCACCTCTTCTTAATATCTTCTGCTTCTGTTAGGTCCATACCATTTCTGTCCTTTACTGTGCCCATCTTTGCATGAAATGTTCCCTTGGTATCTCTAATTTTCTTCAAGAGACCTCTAGGCTTTCCCATTCTATTGTTTTCCTCTATTTCTTTTCATTGATCACTGAGGAAAGCTTTCTTATCTCTCCTTGCTATTCTTTGGAACTCTGCATTCAGTTGAGTATTTCTTTCCTTTTCTCCTTTGCCTTTCGTGTCTCTTCTTTTCTCAACTATTTGTAAGGCCTTCTCAGACAACCATTTTTCCTTTTTGTATTTCTTTTTCTTGGTGATGGTCTTGATCACTGCCTCCTGTACAACATCACGAACCTCTGTCCGTAGTTCTTCAGGCACTCTGTCTATCAGATCTAATCCCTTGAATCTATTTGTTATTTCCACTGTATAATCATAAGGGATTTGATTTAGGTCATACCTGAATGGCCTAGTGATTTTCCCTAGTTTCTTCAATTTCAGTCTGAATTTGGCAATAAGGAGTTCTAAGCCACAGTCAGCCTCTGGTCTTGTTTTTTCTGACTGTATAGAACTTCTCCACCTTTGGCTGCTAAGAATATAATCAATCTGATTTCGGTGTTGGCCATCTGGTGATGTCCACATGTAGTCTTCTCTTGTGTTGTTGGAAAGGGGTGTTTGCTATGACCAGTGTCATAGCAAAACTGTTAGCCTCTGACCTGCTTCATTTTTTACTACAAGGCCTAATTTAACTGTTACTTCAGGTA
Organism: Bison bison bison; assembly: GCF_000754665.1. Lineage (NCBI taxonomy): Eukaryota > Metazoa > Chordata > Mammalia > Artiodactyla > Bovidae > Bison > Bison bison. The sequence goes on along the minus strand of NW_011494772.1, from coordinate 3,328,052 downwards.
TCTCTTGACTTTCTACTTTTGCATTCCAGTCCACTGTAATGGTGGAGAAGGAAATGGCAACCCACTCCAGTATTCTTGTCTGGAAAGTCCCATGGACGGAGGAGCCTGGTAGGCTATCATCCATGGGGTCGCAAAGAGTCGGATACGACTGAGCAACTTCACTTTCAGGCATTGGAGAAGGAAATGGCAACCCACTCCAGTATTCTTGCCTGGAGAATCCCAGGGACAGAGGAGCCTGGAGGGCGCTGTCTATGGGGTCACACAGGGTCAGACACGACTGAAGCAACTTAGCAGCAGCAGCAGCTGCTATAATAGAAAGGACATTTCCTTTTTGGATGTTAGTTCTAGAAGGTCTTGTAGGTCTTCATAGAACAGTTCAACTTCAGCTTCTTCAGCATTACTGGTTGGGGCATAGACTTGGATTACCGTAATATTAAATGGTTTGCCTTGGAAACGAACAGAGATCATTCTGTCGTTTTTGAGATTTCATTCAAGTACTGCATTTTGGACTCTTTTGTTGACTATGATGGCTACTCAATTTCTTCTAAGGGATTCCTGCCCGGTAGTAGATACAATGGTCATCTGAGTTAAATTTGCCCATTCCAGTCCATTTTAGTTCACGGATTCTTAAAACATCCATGTTCACTCTTGCCATCTCCTGTTTGACCACTTCCAATTTGCCTTGATTCATGGACTGAAAATTCCAAGTTTCTATGCAATATTGTTCTTTACAGCATCAGACTTTATACTTCTATCACCAGTCACATCCACAACTGGGTGTGGTTTTTGCTTTAGCTCCTTCTCTATATTCCTTCTGGAGTTATTTCTCCACTGATCTCCAGAATAGCATTTAAACATGTATATTACCATATGTTGGAGAAAGCAATGGCACCCCACTCCAGTACTCTTGCCTGGAAAATCCCATGGATGGAGGACCCTGGTGGGCTGCAGTCCATGGGGTCGCTAAGAGTTGGACACGACTGAGCGACTTCACTTTCACTTTTCACTTTCATGCATTGGAGAAGGAAATGGCAACCCACTCCAGTGTTCTTGCCTGGGGAATCCCAGGGATGGGGGAGCCTGGTGGGCTGCCGTCTATGGGGTTGCACAGAGTCGGACACAACTGAAGCAACTTAGCAGCAGCATTGCCATATGTAAAATAGATGACCAGTGCAAATTCAATGCATGAAGCAGGGCACCCAAAGATGGCCCACTGGGACAACACAGAGGGATGGGGTTGGGAGGGAGGTGGGAGAGGGGTTCAGGATGGTGAAACACATGTACACCCATGGCTGATTCATGTCAGTGTATGGCAAAACCCATTACAATATTGTAATCAGCCTCCAATTAAAATAAATAAATTATTTTTTTAAAAGACATGAGGAAAATAAGAAATTATAAAATCTTATAAGTATAAAATTTGGTTTTCTCTTAAGAAAACAACATTTTTAGGTTTAATCAATATCATAGAGAAACCAATTGATATTTCTCGTATTTTGAACTTTTATTTTGGTCCTTTTATTAACCCAAGGTATTTCCCAAAGAAACTAAAATGCTGTGTGTAGTAAGAGATAACATAGGAAACTGATTTTCAAGGCAAAAGGAATTTTCCTCCCATAGGCAAATGAACCTTGGTTATTCTTTTCCCTTTCAGTGAAAAAATGTTGCCATATTTCATTGAAACTAAAATGCCATCCACTGCAAAATTTACTCAGATTTCAGAGGTGTTAAATGTGAATAAAAGACAGCATTACAAGTGATGAAAAACACTCAAGTGACAGAAAAAATGAAGTTACTATGGAATTGTCTTAAATGCTTGTGAGAATCAAAGCAACAATGAAGAGTTTGCTGTATACAAAGAAAGCTTATGAGAACATATGGGGACGCCCTTTCCAGCTCTAATGGCAACATCTGTATGCATATATACAGTATACTCATGTATATTTGCATGTGTGTGTAAAGACCAAGTTCCAAAGGGAGAATACATGAGAGAAAGAAAATTGTGGAAAACAGGAAAATAGGGCACTGAAGAGTTGGCACGCCATACTACAAAATGAAAATAAGCCACGGCATTATTAGCATTAAACCCCAACAAACATTTGCTAAAACCTTGTAAACACATTAACAAGATTTGTCATTACAGTCCTCTGTCTCGTAACTGAGAGAACAGCAATGAATAATGATGCTTTCATGATGTAAGAACTAAAACTTGTCCATTTTCTTCTTGAGGATTTTATGAGAATTTATTAAGAAATAGTAAACATTATAATAAGAAAAAGTAATTTTTTCTACAAAGTAATGTATTTCAAAGGCTATTACATGGTTTTCATCACCCCTTACCCCAAATCTGAATTCTTCTTCCTGACTAACGATGGGGTTAAAACCTTCCAAAATTAGTGCTGTAATGTATATTTTAAATGTTATGCCTAGCTAAAGCCAACATCAAGGAAACAATGATGGTTTAAAAAGTAAAGTACAAATATTTTAAAATTAAATTGTAACAATAACCAAAGCAGAGAAATGTAAACGCCATAGCCTCAATGACTTTAAAATACATTGTTAAAGAAAAAAATCCCAATCTTAAAAACAGGTTTCATAATTCGGCTCTCATGTTACAAGCAACTGTCCCAGGTTGGAGAGAGATGTAGGAAATTTTGGACCTAAAAATGTAAGACATATGGTCTTGATTGCCTTTCGCAGCTACATTAAGAGTTCAGTGTAAAGAAAAGCTTTCCAAACGCCAGCTTGCAAACTAGGTTTTTATGTGAAACTCTAATAAAACAGCAGCAGATGTTTCTATGCTATTAATTTGTTTGGGACATTTTTGGCTGGTTCATTCCAAATCAACTGTTATCCCTTGTCCAACAACTGCAGCATTCATTTCTTTTTTATACACGGAGAAAGAGAGAGAAAGGAAGCTCTTCCCTTGGAATAGATATTTCATCAATTTGCTGTATTCATGGGAAAGTGAGTGCTAGCACTTCTACATTTTTCTTTTTCTAAATGTCCTTAGAAACTGATAAAAGCTAGTTTTTAGTCTTTAATTTTTTTTTAACTATTGGGTGATACAGTAGGGGTTCACTCTAATAAGGAATTGCAGACTCATGGAGCAAATCTTGACTTATTTACTTCTGAAATCTGCTTATATTACTGTACCTGATTGATACATTTATTCTGGTCCTGATTTATATGACAAAAAGATCATCACCTTATACATGCTCACACCATCGGAGTCAATTCATTTCCATTTCCCCTCTCTCAACCTTGTAATCCATTCTTGCTGCCACAAAGATCTTAACAGATTGCATTTTATTGAATGTAATATATCTTTGGTTGATTTTTATTAAGGCAGTGAACATGCTTTACCTTCAGAAAGAAAACAAATGTGATTTTCAAAATTAAAGCCTTTCTTTAACTTAGTCGTTTTCCCAGTTATGTGTTAATCAAATTTTCCTAGCCAAAGTGGGAGGAAACAATAGATACAGCTGATTCCTTCCAGTGGGGCCAAATGTGTTCACTCTAACCAGTTTTCCTTTGTAACTGGGCTACTGAGAATTCATTTTTAAGGATCATTCTCAGTCCATACAGATTATTAATATCTTTCAAGATTATACAGTAATACTTAATGGGATTTAGATAGAAGCCCTAAAGCCTATTACTCCATGAAATTACTCAGGCTGCTGGCTAAAGTGCCAAAATGATTTGGATTTCAGTGTTGTTTCTAAAACAAATGTAATAAAGTATCATTAACAAATTCAACTACAGTTGGTTCAAGTTCAAAAAGTCTGCACATTTCTAGTGTAATTAGAGACAAGAAAGTTTTAAAGCCCTAATGGAATTTTCTATAATTCTCTCCTTAATTGGAAAACGTTTGCTACTTGGAAGTATTTCCAGGATATACGAGCCAACTAACAAAACAAAGTACCTCATAAGACTCTTTTTCTATATGTGTCTGCTCTGATCTTTTGACACTGTAGCTGCCCTTCAGGGCCTGTGGGAAAAGCTGAATCCTACACTATCTCTCATCTGCCCTGAGGATAGAATCCATGCTCCTGTGTAATGAGCATCTTTCTGATCTGGCTCTTCTCCTGTTCCAACTCTCCACTTCATCAGCTACCACTCTGACCTCCCTTGCCATCCTATCCTCCAGGCTGACTGAACTAATTTCAGCTCCTAAACTAGTCACCACCTCTCCAGCCACTGTTGAGTCTAATATATTATTTCTTAGGCTTCCCAGCTGGTGCAGTGGTAAAAAATCTGCCTGCCAATGCAGGAGATGGGGGTTTGATCACAAGTCAAGAAGATCCCCTGGAGAAAGAAAGAGCAACCCACTCCAGTATTCTTGTTTGGGATATCCCATGGACAGAGGAGCCTGGTGGACTCTCATCTATGGAGTCGCAAAAGAGTTGGACACAACTTAGCGACTAAACAACATATTATTTCTTACATCCCAAGGTCTTAACAATCCTACTCTATGCTGAATCAGTCTCAAATTAGATCTTTTTTTCACCTATAAATGTCTCTTAATTCCTTTAATCCCACAGCATCCACCTGCCCATCAGTCCCATGCCCAACATAACACAGGGGGAATCTCATTTGTATTTGTTCACTTAAAACACAGTCTTTATCTTTGCAAGAGCAGAATATATAGTACTTGTCAATCTCACCCAAGTTTTAATGTTATCATAAAATCTTCTTTTCTGAGCATAGTACCTGAATGTTAGAAGCCATCTGACAAATCACTTAGAACTGAACACTCCTTAGGATCACATCAGCAAGGATTATGTCATGTGCAAATCATGTAACTGCATTTCTTGATTCTGCTCATCCTATTAAATCAAGCATGGATTTTCCAAACTTAACTTGTCCCAAACCAAGTTTCTGCTCTGAAACTTCTTCTAACCCTCCTACCAAACCATCTTTCTCTCATCACTGATTCAAAAACTCTCCCATTATCCCATCTTAGAGAAAAAGCCAAAATTGTTACAATGACCTACAAGACTGTCTATATCATTTACTTGCCCTATTATTCTCTCACTTCTTTAACATACTTCTACCTACTTGCTCTGTCCCAACCACGCTGGTGTCCTAGTCGTCCCTTAAATGCCTCGGACTTTTGCAGTTACTCTTCGTTCTGTGTGGATAATGGACACCTAAAAGCTCGTTCCTTCACTTTCTTCAGACTCAGTCAAATGACAATTACTCGGGGAGACCTATCCTGGTCCCCTTATTTAAAACTATATGAATACCCTCATATTTGGCATTTTCTATGCCCTCTTTCTGCTTTATTTTCATCTTTCATCATCTAACAAACCATACACTTTACTTATTTATATTACTTACTGTTTATCCTCCCTTTGGTACTGCAAACACCATGAAAACAGGGATTTGAAACAGAGTTTATTTTTTTTGTTTTTTTTGTCACCCCAGCACTTATAACAGTCCTTGCCATTAAGGCAATACTAAATTAAAATTTAATTGAATAATATTTGACAAATATTGGGTTGGCCAAAAAGTTCACATAACATGGAAAAACCCAAACAAACTTTTGGCCAACCCATTATAATAAAAGTAAAGTACATATTTGTATTTCTAAGCATACCTAACTATTCTAAAGTAAACTAAAATCCTGACCATGATCATTGATTTTACTTGTACTTTTGTAGCTGTTCACATGGTAGAATTGAAAAACCAGTAAAATGTTTACAAAATGTTACACTGTTAACAAAATGTTAACAGCTTACACCTAATGTACAAAAATATTTTTACATATTTTTGCAGCTTTACAAAAATTGATAGAATTTCAATAAAAATTTCCTTTAGATCTCAGAAAAAATATAAACTATGACCTGCTCCAGGTTCCTTAACAAAACTAAAACACACAGCTATTTTGTTAATCATTATATGATTTAATCTTTACAAAAATAAAACCTTGGTCAAATTTAAACAATCAGGAATAAAAAAGTTTTAATACCAAATATTATTCATCTAGAAGTTTTAAATATATATACACACACATACTAACACAGGCACACATCACATTTTGATAACAAAATAAAAACTGAATGTCTTCAAAGTCATAAAATTTGAAATTCACATCATCTCTGAGCTGAAAGCTCATGTTTATAAAACATCTGTCAAGTTTAAAATCATTTCTTGATTTTTCTGGTTTTTACAAAGGATAAATACATAAATCCAGATGTGTCTTTATTCACCTGGACCAAAAATGTATATATATACAGCCCTAGCTTAAAAGTTAGTTTATTTTTACACCAAAATATTAGTATACTGTACTCCCAGATAATCTCAAATCAATTAAATAAAATCCTAAGAAAAATTCTGTTTAACCAAAATATATATTTTTGTTAATCATATTAAAAAATAAACATATATAATGCTATGTACACAAGTGCCTTCATTTCCAAGGTTACACAGTAGGTAGATCAGAGATCTCAACCCAAGCAGTCTGACTTTGGAGCTCCTTCTTAATCAGGTCTCATTCTTAATTATGCCTCTTGATAGCACTTGGCGAAGGCTGCTGACATACATTTCTGCTCTCACTTTTGTCATAAATAGCTACCATTAATAGTAGCTACCATTTATTGAATGTCCAATACAGGCAAAACTTACTTAAGTTCTATCTGTAAGTTCTAACCTACTAACTACTTAGGCGTTGTCATGTTGAGCTATTTCAGAGAAGAGATCTCCCTCCTTCTCTCCCTCCTCCCTTTCTTCCTTCCTTCTCTCTCTCCATTCCCCTTCAGTCCTTCATTCATTCATTCATTCATATTTAAGTAAATGTTCCATTCCTCCCAAATCCTAGACCCATCGGCTTATAAGGCTGTTCAGTTAAGTGTATGTCAATTTCTTATTGGTAAATTACAAGTGAATATTTCTGTGACGAATATTTAAAATGTGGTGCAAAGTCCTTTGGGCATAGTTATTCCTACTACTGACTGACCTTTTAGTTCTTTATCAGTCTGTGGAAAATGTGGTTTTTATGACATTTTTTGCCTTCAAATTTTGAGAACAGAAATAATTTCTAATACATAAAAATATAAGGAATCATGTCAAATTGCTAACAATCTAGAAATTCAAGGTTGTTTCATCATTATGAAACTCTGCATCAATAGATAAGATAGTTAAAAACACAGATGACATACTCAGCCTACTCAGGAAAATCATATCATACAATTCAAACCCACTCATGGGAAAAAAAAAATCAGAAAATTTAAAAAATACTATATATTGAAATTTTAGAGAAAATATTATTCTTAATAGAGAAATATTATAAGCAGTTCTTGAATCAGGAATAAGATAGGGAAGCTTAATAGTCTCATTCCCATTCAACATTGTTCAAGAGTTCCTAAAACACAAAGTTAGAGAATTTCAATCTCAATAGTTCCTATTTGTCATAGGTAATTTTAGTGACCATAGTTCAAACCACCATGGTTCCTAACTAGAACCACGTACCTGGAATCTGGAAAATGAGATAAAAATTAAGGAGTCCAGGATGGACCTTGCAGATCTACAGAGGTGAGGCTGTCTGCTTTTGGAGTTATTTTATATCCCATCCCAAAGTCTTGAATAATTCAGCATGGAAGGAATAGCCCCTCAGGTTTCAATCAAAACACTGCTACTTAAAAGCTGTGAACAGACCTTCCAGGAGAAGGCAATGGCACTCCACTCCAGTACTCTTGCCTGGAATATCCCATAGACGGGGGAGCCTGGAAGGCTGCAGTCCATGGGGTTGCTACGAGTCGGATACCACTGAGCGATTTCACTTTCACTTTTCAGTTTCATGCGTTGGAGAAGGAAATGGCAACCCACTCCAGTATTCTTGCCTGGAGAATCCCAGGGACAGAGGAGCCTAGTGGGCTGCCGTCTATGGGGTCGCACAGAGTTGGACACGACTGAAGCGACTTAGCAGCAGCAGCAGCAGACCTTCCAAATAAAATCACTTCAAGAGCTACAGTTAGCACCCAGAACAGGTAAGAATGAATGAGTTCACCCACATCATCACCGTTGAAAGTACTTTCCTATCCAGACTCCCTCAGTCTAATACAGGGAAGGTTCGAGTAAATCACGGAGGCCCTAGGCTGCCCAGACTGCCAGATGGTGTTTAAGTGGTAGACTCCACCTTGGAGTTTAGCGGGCCAGGGGTCTGTGGAGTTTAGGGCAGAGATGACTGAGGTTCCTAAAGTTCCACAGCCTAAAGCTCCTGGGGTGGCATCATTCACTCACCACGCTGCTATGAGGTCCCTGCAACCTCTGACTCCTTCCATCTCCAAGGGGCTGAAGCTGCCAGTGATGGCACCACCATGGCAGCCCTAGATGCCTGGGTTTACATTTCCGGCAAGAACCTGCTGTTATTAGCAGTGGAAGCCGTGACCGGTCCCCACATCTGAAAGTTGGGGCAGTCAGTGCCCTAGAGGCCCAGATATAAGAGAAAGAGTCTAGGTGCTTCTGGGAACATGGTGGTTGGCAACTGAATGACCTAGAGCATTTCTGCATGTTTCTTAACCATTTGGGTTTCAGCTGCCGTGAAGGGCCTGTTCAACTTTCCCACCCACTTTTTATTGGACTCTTTGCTACCACAACTCTGCAATATTTAATTTACATTTCAATGTATATTAAATGTAATATTTGGGCATCCCTGAGAGCTCAGATGGTAAAGAATACGCCTGCAATGAAGGAGACTCCGGTTAGATTCCTGGGTCAGGAAAATCCCGTGGAGAAGGGATAGCATACCCACTCCAGCATTCTTGGGCTTCCCTTGTGGCTCAGCTGGTAAAGAATCTGCCTGCAATGCAGGAGACCTGGGTTGGATCCTTGAGAAGATCCCCTGGAGAAGGGAAAGGCTACCTATTTCAGTATTTTGGCCTGGAGAATTCCATGGACTATACAGTCCATAGGGTCACAAAGAGTCAGACAGGACTGAGCTACTTTCACTTTCAAATACAATATTTAGCAATTAAATATTGTATTTAATATACTTGACATATTGTTAATATTTATTTTTACTGTGAATGCTAATCCCTTTTCATATGTGTTGTAAAGACCTCTTGATTCCTGTCAGTTTTTTTTCAATCTCTTCATGGTGTCTATTTGGTAAACTGAAGATTCTAACTTTAATGACAAAGTTGGAGACATTTTTTCTTTGTGATTAGTTCTGTTTATCTCCTGTTTATCTTTACTCAAAGTCATAAAACTTTATTCGTATATTGTTTTATAGTATCTCTTTTTACCTTTATGACTTTTATCTATCTGAAACATGCCTTTGTAGACTGTGGAGTAGGTGCCTAAACATTTTTATTTTTCCCCATATGAATACATTTTTGTCTTGGCACTTGTTACCAAAAAGATTATATTTTCTTCCCAACCTGTAATATCTGCTCTGTCATAAATCAATTGCCATTTGCCTTTGGCTTTGTTTCTGAGCTCTTAATTGTGCCTGTTGATCTGTTGGCGGATGTCTATACCAGTCTTCACTACTAGAGCCTTATGATAAGATTTTACATCTGATAAGGTAAGATTTCTCATCTAATTCTTATTCTGAGACCTGTCTGGTTATTTTTGGTTCTTGTTCTTACATAATTTTATACCAGCTTGCCAGCTCCCTCATATACACACATTCACACACTCTTGCTGAGGTTTTAATGGAACTGAAAGAAAATAAAACTGAATCATTATTTTCATTGAGGGAAAATGATTGTCAGCTAAGATCTACCATAGTTATTTATTGCCTGATAGGATTTTTGCAACTTTTTGAATCAGTACATTCCATCATGTACTGATACCACCCTTATGGCAGAAAGCAAAGAAGAACTAAAGAGCCTCTTGATGAAAGTGAAAGAGGAGAGTGAAAATATTGACTTAGAACTCAACATTCAAAAACTAAGATCATAGTATCTGGTCCCATCACTTCATGGGAAATAGATGGGGAAACAATGGAAACAGTGAGAGACTTTACTTTGGGGCAGGGGGTGCTCCAAAATCACTGCAGATGGTGACTGCAGCCATGAAATTAAAAGAAACTTGCTCCTTGGAAGAAAAACTATGATCAACTTAGACAGCATATTAAAAAGCAGAGGCATTTCTTTGCCAACAAAGGTCCGTCTAGTCAAAGCTATGGTTTTTCCAGTAGTCGTGTATAGATGTGAGAGTTGGACTGTGAAGAAGGCTGAGTGCCGAAGAATTGATGCTTTTGAACTGTGGTGTTGGAGAAGACTTGACAGTCCCTTGGCCTGCAAGGAGATACAACCAGTCCATCCTAAAGGAAACCAGTCCTGAATACTCAGTGGAAGGACTGAAGCTGAAGCTGAAACTCCAATACTTTGGCCACCTGATGCAAAGAACTGATGCATTGGAAAAGACCCTGATGCTGGGCAAGATTGAAGTTGGGAGGAGAAGGGGATTGAAGGGAGGAGGAGAAGAGGATGAGATGGTTGGACGGCGTCACCAACTTGATGGACATGATTCTGAGCATGCTTCAGATGTTAGGATGGACAGGGAAGCCTGGCATGCTGCAGTTCTTGGAGTCGCAAAGAGTCAGACACAACTGAACGACTGAACTGAACGACTGAACTGAACTGAACATTCTATCATACCTGGCGGCTCAGATGGTAAAGAATCATGCCTGCAATACAGGAAAACTGGGCTCAGTCCCTGGTTGGGAAGATCCCCTGGAGGAGCAAATGGCTACCCACTCCAGTATTCTGGCCTGGAGAATTCCATGGACTGTATAGTCCATGGAGACGCAAAGCACTGGACACGACTGAGTGACTTTCACACACACACGTCATCTCTATAAACAGTTCTTTATAATGCACCCGGGTTTCTGGGACAGAATTGAAAGAGTGTGATGTAATAAAAACAAATAGTGACCCAATTTGAAAGCTAAAGGATTTCATAGCTAACTCACACTCAGCATTTTCCTTATTTTCTGTCAGGTTGGGTTTACTTACATACATTATTTTAATGTATGCATTTTTCTATATGATTAGAGGCAAATTCTTTTATGATAGAGAACTATTTGCTCACTCAAATAAAACTCTTCAGTATTTATATTTTACACCTTTGTTTGACGCTTTCCAGTATTTTGAGTCACTGAGAAGGTCACAACTAGAGAAGAATTACATATTTCATGCTTAATCATTCATGTTTATAATAACTCTATAACACAGATATCATCATCTCCATTTTATACCTGCAGAAATTGAATCTTAGAGAGGTTAGTTAACTTACCCAAGGACAATCAGCCAGTAAGTGGTAGGATCTGAATTGAAACCCAATTTTTTTCTTAAAGTAGACTGAATAAATGTTTATTACATGTACAAAAAGTGGTAACAGAACTCAGATTTTGAAGAGACAAAAATGGATACATTGTAAGTGATTTCAGATGTATGATATTAATTGAGATTTTATTTACTTAAACCATTCATTGTTGATAGGTAGAGTCTGCAGCAGACCTCTGATCTCCATTTTGGAATTATTCCATTCAGCTGTGGCTTGATCTATGCATTGTTTCTCTTGCCAAGAACTGCAGCAGTCTGGGGAGCCTCTCATACTGGTCTGTAACTATATTAAAACTGCTACAAATAACTGCTGAACAGAGTGTCTCTTATATCATTCAAACCAGAAGTTCAGTGGCAATCTGCCACCACAACCTCTTTCTGATTTGGTAGCTATAAAATTTGCTCTGGGATTCTTTCGAGGGGGGGAAAAAAAAATCCCCTTTCAGTCTCTCTTACACACACACACACACACACGATCTAAACTGCTATGTGATCTTTCCTGACTTAAAATATGATTCTAAGTATAGTGAAATTTTATCTATCTGGCCAACAAATAACTTAAGTTTCCCTTTTGGGGTGTACAAATTTTAAAGCAAAATTTAATCTTTTTTATCTAAAAATATCAATTAATATATAGTAGTTCAAATTATGGAGCGGTATAGATAACTGGTCATATCTGCATCTTATAGTGTTTCTCTTTTATCCTATGACATCCCATCTGTAAAGTCATTTTATCTGTTCATATGCGCCTATTCTTAACTTCATTTTTTTCTCTAAATTGATAGTTTTTCACATGTAATAAGTTTTAGATACCAGACTATGAACTAGTTAATATTGTTTGTTTATAAATTAATTGTCAACAGATTCATAATAGCATGCCCCACCTTTTCCTCCCCAGCTCCCGTAAGAGCCCATAATGAGTATTTGGATTTGGCCCAGACAAATGAGATTGCAGGATAATTTAATTGAACTGAATTAAATTCTATATAATTTAATTCCTTTCAACAAACTTTTACAGACATCTGTGGCTAGTCCAATACTCCAGGAACCTGGGTCCCTGTCCCTAGCACCAGAAGCAGGTCCCAAGACAAGACTTTGAGTGCCACTGCCTTTAGAAGAATAGGAAATTTAGACATAGAAGGGAAGAAAGCCAATATAGGATGCATCAGTGAACAGAGGCCCACTGGAGTCCTCTAGGACATTATATGGAATACCCTTTAGAGATATTCCACCAGAGGCGAAAGTAGGATAAGTTATAAATTCGCATCAAATCCTCTCTGGGGAATAAATTAATGCCTGGCATTGGATAAGCGATAGTTCTGGACATGCTGATCCCCCCCCGATTTCAGGATACCTACATGCAGTCAAACACAGGGCCAGAGAATGAGTCACAGGTGTTTTCAGAAGAAAGTCCTGCACATTTGCATTGTGCAGAAAAGCCACAGTCAGACTACATACTATGTATTTCACAGCAGCGGTGGTTTAGTCACTAAGTCATGTCCGAATCTTGCGACCCCACGGTCTACTGCCTGCCAGGCTCCTCTGTCTATGGGATTTCCCAAACAAGAATACTGGAGCGGGTTGCCATTTCCTTCTCCAGGAAATCTTCTCAACCCAGGAATCGAATCTAGGTCTCCTTCATTGCAGGCAGTCTCCTGCATTGTAGGCGGATTCTTTTACTGACTGAGCCACTAGGGAAGCCAATACATAACAGAATATGTCTTTCCCTGAAAAATGAAAATTTCCAAGGTTAAAAAAATTATATGTCTTCCTCATTCTGTTACAATTTAACATGTACCTAAAACCAAAAGGAAGCCAATGGAAAAAACAAAAAAAAAGGAGGAGGGCTCAAGTGATTGTTTATATTTTTTAAAAATGTAAATAATTTCCAATGATTGAAAATTAATATTTACAAATTTACTTAAACATGCTTTATTCACACACAATAGTGCATTTGTTAACAGTGACATATTTATCTGGCCTTTCCTCATCCTAGGAAAAAATTATGTCAATTTTCCCTCAGACTGCCTTCCTATTCTGTCACACAAATTATTTCATGAAACATGAATCCAAATGTTCTGTTCTTTTTCAATTTCCTTCCACCACAAATTCCAGAGTTCTGAACTTCATGGCTTTTCAGTAACAATTCAGTCTTTTTATTCTAATAGCAAAAATGCAATACTGCTGTCTTTAATCAAGCTACTTTTGACATTCTTCAATAGCAAAGATTCAGCCTTTTTCATCAAAGGGAAACTTTTAAAAATAATTACAATGATTTTAAATGTTTTTTTTTTTCCTGATGCATTGTCAGCTCTTGGGATCCTCATTATTATATTATTCCCATCAGTTTCTCCAATGTTTTTGCACCTTATTTTTTAATGTTAATCACTATAAATACAGAAATGTCATATTTTAAAGATTTCTTACTGGAAAAACAAAATGTCATATTTTAAAGATTTCTCATTGGGAAAAAAATGCATATAATATACAGAAGGTATCAAGAAATTTAAAACGATTTACTACCCTATCTCTTGTTAACAAGATCTAAGAGGAAAATAAGTAATAGGGAAAAAATACTGGACACATATCTTTATTAAGTCAAAGCAAGCAGGATAACTCTAGTCTAGTCATTTGTTAACAACAAACTGTAAATATCTCACATTTTATATATATGTGTGTGTGTGTGTGTGTGTGTGTGTGTGTGGCAGAAAGACTATCACTCCTTTAAATTGTCATCCAGGCAATAGAAATCTGCAAAAGGACGTAATATCTGGGCCCACCGATAATTCCAGCCTCAGCTCACACTATTTCTCATAGTTCCCCACATCCCCCGTGGTCTTTGAACATGAATAGCTTTCTCTTTATCTTCAGATTTTTAAACTACCAGCATTCTCTTTAAGAGTACCCCTTATTTTCCTCATAAATTTTTTCAGTTTGCATGTGTGCATATGTATTTGTATATGAATACATATTCACAGTATGTATGGCTATGAATCTAGAGAGTGTTTCTATTTCTTACACTATCAGGTATCCAACATCCCTTGCAGTTACTGATGACCCAATTAATACTAGCAAATAAATAAGTAAATAACAATTAATTTTTATCTAGCACTTTGGGATAAATGGAGATACATTTATTATTCATTGATCTTAATGAGAGATATAACTTGCTGAGTTCCTTAAGGTTGTAGTACACTAACTCTCCAAGAGCACAAACCAGAAATTTTTCATTTTTATTTCCTCATTTCTAGAACAATGTTTGGTATATTATAGGAATATTAAAAAAAAGTTTGTTAAATTAAGTAAATCAATGAGTATGTATGATAGTTCCCAAATTTTCAGATTAGTCAATGGCAAGGAGTATAACGGTCTGTGACTTGAGATAAATATTATCAATGTTCTTTATCTTCCATTCTCTAAAAGCAATTATATTTGATTTTGAGATCTTTTACCTGTTTGATTTAATAAAGTCAACATAAAAATCCAGTTAGGAAGGATTGCTTGTGATTATTTGTATTATTCAAAACAGATTGTAAAATTTTTCCTGTGTTTAAACAAAATATATTTGTAATGATAAAGGGCAAACAAAATATATTTGTAATGATAAAGGGCAAATGATAAAGGGCAAATACCATTTGGAACTGTACTTTATGATGGAAGTCAGGATGTAATAGAGGACAGGATATAATAGAAGTTATGAGAAAGCAAACTTGGAATCAAATAAACCTAGACTCAAGTCCTGATTTAGCTATCTAAAAGATTTATGATTTTGTGTAAATTATTTAGGGGCTTCAGCCCTGAGTGTTCTTTGGAAGGAATGATGCTAAAGCTGAAACTCCAGTACTTTGGCCACCTCATGCGAAAAGTTGACTCATTGGAAAAGACTCTGATGCTGGGAGGGATTGGGGGCAGGAGGAGAAGGGGACAACAGAGGATGAGATGGCTGGATGGCATCACCGACTTGATGGACGTGAGTTTGAGTGAACTCTGGGAGATGGTGATGGACAGGGAGGCCTGGCGTGCTACAATTCATGGGGTCACAAAGAGTCAGACACGACTGAGCGACTGAACTGAACTGAACTGATGGTGGCTCAGTAGTAAAGAATCCACCTACTAATGCTGGAGACACAGAAGATTCAGGTTTGATCCCTTGGTCAGGAAGATGCCCTGGAGGAGGAAATGCAACCCACTTCAGTATTCTTGCGTAGAGAATCCCACAGACAAGGAGCCTAGTGGATTACATTCCATAAGGTCACAAATAGTCAGACATGACTGAGCATGCACTCACAAATTATTTAGGCTCCCTAGAAGAAGAGTCCTTTTTATCATCCATTTTGTAAGAATAATAGTACCATACATATTTTTGTAAGTATTGGAAGAGTCTAAATTAAGCAAGTAATTTAATAGTTACATGCACACAGTAACTTCTTAACAAAAGACAGCTGGAATAATGCTAAGTGCTTCCCCGGTGGCTCATCAGTAAAGAATCGGCCTGCAATGCAGGAGACCTGGGTTCAAACCCTGGTTTGGGAAGATTCCGTGGAGGAGGGGATGGCAACCCACTCCAGTATTCTTGCCTAGAGAATCCCATAAAGAGAGGAGCCTGGCGGATTACAGCCCATAGGGTTGCAAAGACTCGGACACTACTGAAGTGACTAAGCACGCACGCATGCACAATAATACTAATTATTATTATCAACTGTTGTTTTACTAGGAAACAAGTTTAAATTTCCTAATCTGCTATTTTATCCCCTTTATCTCTGCTCACCCCTCTAATGCCTAATATTTATTCTATCTCAGGAATTAGTTTCTATTCCTTCACAAAGTTAACTCCTTTCTCCTAAATTCTGTATGTAAGTTTTTCTCACTCTAAATTTTTTTTTCTCTAAATATCACCTTTTTTGCATAAAACCCAAGTTAATCTCAGTTATCATTCTAAAAAGACAAGTTTACATACAGAATGTGTTAGCTACAAATAATCTTTGAATAGAAGCAAACACTGTATAATTTTTAAAAAGCTGACTCATATAGTTTCCATTCACATTTACAAAAGCATCTTTAAAACTTAAAAACTGCTAGTCTAATGGTAAGGACAAGAATATACAAAGAAAGCCAAACCAATTTGATGTCAGCAGAAAATACACCCTGTAGCAAAATGGTCTCTGGCCCAGATAATATTACTCATCAAATAAGCCCTGGTTTAGAATAGCTGAACTCAAAAAAAGAGTCTAGAAGTAACGCATGTAAAACTGAGTGGCTGATGACAAGTCAACCAAAATCTTCCTCATGAGATGAGTGAAAAATGTCCCAGTCCCAATAGAAGTCTATTCTAAGACAGCCATATATGTCTTTCTTCAAAGAGACAGCATTCATAAAGGCTTGGGGTATCATTTCTCTAGAAAACCAGGAGAGGCAAAAATGCATTTTCTGTTGTTGATTTTTTTTTCCCTTTAAGTAATATCATCCTAAAGAGAGAGACTGGGTGCATGCACCCCTAGAAGGTGTCATTATTCACATAAAATGTTTAACAGAAGCCCTACCTGACAAAATGCATTTATCTACACATCAGTCCTACTTCAAATTCAAGACACTGTAGCTTTATGTAAATCTGATTTGGATATAAACTGTAAAAGTGACATTCTCTCCGAGAAAATCATCTCATACAAAATGTGCTGATACTGTTCAATCTCGGTGCTTAATTAAATCTGTCATATCCCAAAGATTTTTATTCAATAAAAGGAATGATGACTGCTGCTAAGATTCTGAAAGATGTGAAGTACCACAAAGATCACTTTGCTATAGTTCCTATTGGAAGAAAACATTCTCCATTCAAAAAATAATGCCTACTATCTAGGATGTCTAAAACTCTCTGAGTCAGCCTACCCACATCCCTGTTTGTAGTACAGTCACAGAGCTGTAACATTTTCTATTTTCCCTGATAAGTCCTAAGTCAGCTGTAATTCATGAAGGAAGTTGTTTAAGCCAAATTAAAATGTCCAGAAAGTGTATTATCTGACATCAAGAACTCTGCTTCAGTAATAGATTCAGAAAAAACTAACTAGCTTTTCAGCATTCTCCTTTAATCTCATGTAATCCTGCAAAGAACATACAATCCACATTATATTCTGTACACTAATCAGCATGTACTAGCACATTATTGGTTCAAAGAACTTTTGCTTATTGAATGGTTACTGAAACATCTTTCTCAAAGTTGTTTTAGCTCTGAAACTTACCTCATTTTGAAGCCATAATATGCCAGGATTTTTGGATGGAAATGAGCATTTCCTAAGAAAAGGTGATACTGTTTATGATATTTTTAGCTTCAGTGGAAAAATTTAAGGTTGCAAGAGGTCAATCAGAGAGGCAGAAGCATATGCTAGGTAAGAGATGCATGTAAAAATCGGTAAATGGTGAAAGATGATTGTGTAAGGAGTACTTCCTTTAGCAACAACTCTATGATAGTCAAGAGCTGAAGTTGACGATGGAGGCCATTTAGAAACCATATTTCTTGAACACAGATGCTCCACTGAATTATTGCAAGCATTATTGTGGAGGAAGACGTAAAGGGAGAAAGGTATACAGAGTGAGCGGTAGGTCTACAACCCTTGCTTCAATCAAAGCAGTTCAGTTATAGCCCTCAGCTACGACATCTTCATATACATACAACGAACACATTCAGACATTATTTATTGACACCTTTCAATGGTTTTTAATACTGTGAGCACCTTCACCTGAAAAAACAATGGTAACATGATCTGACAGCTGACGTTTCGAATTTGGTAGCAGCCATCTTTCTCTGAGCAGGATTGCATCTCAATTTTAATGTGTGATTGTGCATATACATATGTATATATATTTTTAGTTTTGCTTTTATTTTATGAAAATAAAAAGAAAACGGAAAATTAATATGATGACTCTAGTAGTAAGCATTGATCTCAAATATAATTATAAATGTAAACTAAAAATGTAAGAAGAATTCATTTTAATTTCAACTGAAAACTCCAATGGCTATGTTCCAGTAGATAGGAAAAGAATCAAAGAACATGTATGAAATTAAGGGAAAATATGGTCAAATATTTATTTAACAGTAAGATATAATTAGAAATTACATGCTTTAGCCTTCTTGACCTAGAACCACTTGTCTTACTTTCTTTTTTTTTTTTAAGGTAATTTATTTATTTTTTTAATTTTATTTTATTTTTAAACTTTACATAATTGTATTAGTTTTGCCAAATATCAAAATGAATCCATCACAGGTATACATGTGCTCCCCATCCTGAACCCTCCTCCCTCCTCCCTCCTCCCTCCCCATACCATCCCTCTGGGTCGTCCCAGTGCACTAGCCCCAAGCATCCAGTATCATGCATTGAACCTGGACTGGCATCTCGTTTCATACATGATATTTTACATGTTTCAATGCCATTGTCCCAAATCTTCCCACCCTCTCCCTCTCCCACAGAGTCCATAAGACTGTTCCATATATCAGTGTCACTTTTGCTGTCTTGTACACAGGGTTATTGTTACCATCTTTCTAAATTCCATATATATGCGTTAGTATACTGTATTGGTGTTTTTCCTTCTGGCTTGCTTCACTCTGTATAATAGGCTCCAGTTTCATCCACCTCATTAGAACTGATTCAAATGTATTCTTTTTAATGGCTGAGTAATACTCCATTGTGTATATGGACCACAGCTTTCTTATCCATTCATCTGCTGATGGACATCTAGGTTGCTTCCATGACCTGGCTATTATAAACAGTGCTGCGATGAACATTGGGGTACACGTGTCTCTTTCCCTTCTGGTTTCCTCAGTGTGTATGCCCAGCAGTGGGATTGCTGGATCATAAGGCAGTTCTATTTCCAGTTTTTTAAGGAATCTCCACACTGTTCTCC